>NW_025920157.1:121904-304678 GCF_902686445.1 Sciurus carolinensis
ACCCCCTCCTAAAAACCATTAGAGGCATTCCTGCCATAAATCACCTGCAGCCTTGGCTTATTCTTGGTATTCAGATGTCCTTTATTATATACAAGTAAACCAAAAGTACCTCTTGAGTCTTCAGTACTTAAAGTTCTTTTTGGTAACCACAGAAAATTAACATGTGTTCCACATCTTCCTTTTCACCACAATACACAATAAAACCTCTACCATTAGCCTTATAGGTATTGTTGTTTTCAGAGCACTAGAGTGCATTATCCCTTTTTGAATCACAGCTGATCTTGAAACTGAGTAGGAATTGCTAAAAGTAAAGTATCCATAAGGTAGGTGTTAAAAGCTGATTGAGTTATTTTTATAAATGGTAATTTGCAAGCATATGCAGCCTCATTCTCTCTGATACCTGAACCTTTACATAAATTCACCAAGTTCAATGCCATATTTAAAAGTGCTGACCCAGATCAGATTGTTTTTTAAGTGAGTAACTGCATGTGTTTGATTGACATACTGGAATTTTATAATAAAACAATAAGGTTTAGTAGTATAGGGGATATGTCTGTTTATGCTGCTTTCTCTAATAAATGAACTATTATTATGAAAACAAAATTTTGTTATATTTATAATATTTACTTTCATAGACACTGTTGAAAATAATGATAGATGCTTCAAATTGAACAATGAACTAAAATTGAGAAAACAACTCAAAATGGAAAAGGCATTATCCTTAAAATGATATAATTTCTTGTTTTTTTTTGTTTTACTATTCTACACCAGTTGCTTTTCTACTTACCATAGCTTATGCTAATATCAAATTATATGTTGATATCTGTAAGACTGATTTTTGCTTATTTGCTTTTGTAGCTGATTCTATACTAAATTCTATGTGGGTTAACTTATTGCCACAGAAGCATGACTTGCATTAGATACTTGAAACCACAGAACCTTCTCATTAATGAAAAAAGGGAATTTAAATCTAGCAGAGTTTGGTATGGAATGATTAAATATTTATAAATTTCTCTAGTTGGTTAGGTATAAAGAACAACCATTATCACAATGAGTTATACTTTCATGTGAGTTTGGAAATCTTCTCTGAGCCCACTGAACAATATCTGACAGAATTTTTGGTGGGTGGTTTTCATTGGTTGTTAGCAAAAATACTAAAAGGCATGGGTTCCCAGGTGTGGCCATGGACCCCAGGTTTCTGATATCCTTTCAGGGAGTGTCCACAGGTAGAAATATTTTTTCAGAAGTGCACTAAATGTTATTTGCTTTTTTCCCTGTTAATATTTGCACTGGTTTTCCAGAAGTGATAAGAATAAATCTGATCTTTCCTTGTATACGTTCAGGCAGTGCCCCCAAAGTATATCATGGTATTCTTCACCACAGCACATTCTTAGAGAAAAATTATCAGTTACACTTAAAATATTTTGCCAAGGAATAAAATGCATTAATTTTATTAAATTTCCATCCTTGAGTAAATGAATAGTACTTTTGTGTTGTATATGTATGATGAAATGGGAATTATATAAAAACACATGAACTGAACACAGAAATACTACAGTTATCACAAGGAAAAGTTTTTGGGTGTTTATTTGGCTACAAGCTGAACTAGCCCCTCCCCCCCTATTTTTTAAGGGGCATCATTTTTTTCTAGAGAAAATGACCAACAGACAAACTGTGGTTATTCAGACTTAGATATTTGGCAGATTTTTCTTGAAATTAATGAATTAAGCTTGTCACTTCAAGGAAATCAACTGTAGGTATTTCTTGCCAATACTAAAATTTAGGTTTACAAATATCAATTAGATTTTGAGTTTTTGTATCTGCTTCACTAAGCTTAATATCTTCCCACTACTTAGGAACTTTTCTGATGAGGTCAATTGTGATATTAACACATACAGGGTTTTAAAATTTTTTTGAATAAATATATAAAAATTTCAATCTATAACTCAAGAATAAATACTTTTCTAGTAACCAGCACTTCATATTATGCAATCATGCATGGTAAAAAATTCATTTAATGTGCAAGACGGACCAGTGAATTTTCACAAAGTATGAATAGTTTATGAATATAATTTAAGTTACTTGAAGAAAGAACTTAATCTAATTCTAATATATCAAAGAACACTATTGACAATAAATATAAAATACTATTAAAATGTTTCTCCTCTTTTCCAACTTCTGTTCTTTTCTCAATTTTAGATTTGATTGTCTTCATATAGCTATATATATTATGAAATGTTGTGATATGGAATAAAGCAACATATCACAACAGATAGAAAGCAAAAGCAATTAGAGAATACAGCTGTCTTCTATCAAAATAGACTCTAAACAATTTATTAAAATGTTAAAAAAGACCATTCTTAACTAATGATTTGGAAAAAAAATTTCATAAAAACACTAACATGAGATATTTTTAATGCATAACTAAATATTTTAATTTTTCTCATTTTATAGCAAACATCAGCAGTAATCTACAAAAGTAAAAATACCTGGGGTCCTTAATATTTTTTAAGAACTTAAAAGGAGTTCCAAGACTCAAGCACTTAAAATCCACTTCTGAAAGTGGGTCCCTTTATATGCTTGCCACCATGACTGCATTTATCATGTGTTTTGTAATTTTATTGGTAGTTATTTATTTATATCATTTTAGGTAATCTGATTTTAAGGGAATAGAAAGCAAAGCAAAATTAGTTGTTCTCTTTGTTTTGAGTAAATTTTTTCTACTAGAAGAAGAAAAAACATTGTAGATTAGCTTAGAAATTTTTTTACTCTCAGAATACTTTGATAGAACTTACTTTTTAAAAATCCATGCAGTTTTCCAAAATTGAATTCTTAATTTTTCACAAATTATTATCATAGTTTCCCTTTTGAAAAATTTTATTAAATTTTAAAAATATGAGCATTTCAGGTTATTACTCAGTAATGGATTAAAAGTTTACTTTTAAAATGGTGAATTCATCTTTGGAAATTTGTATACTTCTACTCACTTAGTGTTTTGCTCTTTGTTTAAAGGGTAAATTACTATTTATATTTCCTTCCTTAGAAAGGAAATGAGTGGGCCACCTATGTTTAAACAAAAACTTACAAGTTACTTACATATGCTTGCATAGATTTTACATATCATCGCCACCACACGCGGAGGCAATAATAACGCTTACACTTCTTTTTCACAGGAACAAAAAGACCAAAGACCAAAGACAAAATACAGATCAAAGAACAATGACCAACGACCAATGAACAATGAACAACAACCAACGAACAACGAACAACAACCAATGAACAACGAACAACAAACAACGAACAATGAACTTTATTAGAGGAAGTGTCTGGGTTATATAGCAAGCATAAGCCAATCAGAGTCAGTCTGAGATATTAGCCTATCAAGGGTCAGTCACTAGGCAGTTAGAAGAATCACCTCATATACAGCAGCCAATCAGAGTTACTTCCTGAAACTTGTTTATGAGTACAGCTTATTCTGGCAAGCTCCCAGGCGCCAACTTAGAAATCAGGCCAGGGTGCGGCTCTGGGGCCCTCATAGCCCGCCCCTGACATCTCCCCCTTATTCTTTAAATAAAGAAAAGATGACTTGGGACCATGCCTGTCTTATGTTGTCCATGGCAAATTACATCCTTACCCGTCATTGGAATTCTGACCTCCAGGCGTCAGAACCCTGTCTTAGGTTGGTATGCATTTCCATGGCTCTTACCCGTCTTTGACTACTGGTCCAGCATGCTTAGCCATACTTGGGGGGATGTGCCTGTCTCAATGACTGTCAAAGCCTGTACTATAGCCTGTCGATGACGTCGGGCATCTTGGTGAGCTCTGATTTGACTGCGTATAACATAGGCTATCCCTAAGCAGATAATAATCAGAACAGCTACTGTTCCATCCCACTGTTTTGTCAATCACAGGGCTTTAGATAACAAAGAGAACATCTTGGATATCGATGCAACTTGAACCCTGGTGGCATTGATTCTGAGTATTTCAGCTCGTAGCTGACTGGTTAAATTATCAAACGTAGATGACCAATTGCCAGTAAGGTAGACAGAGAGATTTTTAGATAACATAGCTGCAGGGCTAAGGTTATTATAAGCATTAGGGGTGACACACACTGCTCTTAAAGGATAAACATATCCCAGTCCCAAAAGTTCTTGTAAGACATCCACTTGTTCTTGTAGTAAGTCCACTCTTTGATTTAGGGTCTCTTGAGTATGTAAGGCTGCAGCTGTATTTTCGGCCAAGTGATTGACTGTTGTTGCTGTCTGTGTAGTTGTCATCAATGCTGCTGTTGCGGTCACGGCTGCCGCTGCAGAGACTGCTACCGTGGCGACCACGGCCGCTGTGATGCCAAAATTTCTCCTGTTTCTTGATAGTAACACTGGCAATTCCGCATCTGTAACAGAGACTGGGACTGGTAGGAAGGTAGGAACACACATTAAGACTGCCAGGGGGAACCTAGAAGCATTCCAACATTGAGAGAGATAACATCGGTCTGTGGTGCAAATGAGAACAGAAAAAGAACGATTTGAAGAATTGGTTAACAAAAACATAAAAGGAGGGAAAACACAAACTGGGGTAGGTGGAAAGGTACATAGTTGAACTGTTCCTCCTAAGTGACTAAAAAGAGGTTGTAAGTTAGTTCAAGGGGGGAAAGGCTATGAGCATCATCAGGAGTATGTTCAGCATCTTCATTTTGTTGGTCTGAGTTACTTGTTGGTAGCATTGGCACTGGTTGAGTTAGTCACTCAGGAACCCAGATAGGCGATGTTTTGTTCTGTGGAAACACACAAACTGAGCCACGGCTCCAGTAAAGCACCGGATCCAGGCCTTTCCATTGTCCAGTAAGAACATCCTTCCATTTTACCATCACTTCATCACACAGTTTGTGATTACCATGTCTCTCAGCTGCAGAGTGACCTTTATTATCTAGAGTTAAAAAAATTTGAAATAAAGAGAGAAAGAGAGAGTTTATCTTTGGGGGACCTGAAGGTCTCCCTTTTTGTTTATAAAGAGTGTTTTTGAGGGTGAGATGTGCATGTTCAACAATACCTTGTCCTTGTGGGTTATAAGGTATAACTGTGGTTAAAGTAATATTGAATTTAGTGAGAAATTGGTTAAAAGAGGTTGAAGTATAAGCAGGGTCATTGTCAGTTTTAAGTTGTTTAGGAAGTCCCCAGGCTGCAAAAGCCTGGAGACAGTGGGAAATTACATCTTTGACTTTTTCTCCATTGTGTAGCGATGCAAAAATGATTCCTGAACATGTGTCTACAGATACATGTACATATTTAAGGTTACCAAATTCAGGAATGTGAGTAACATCCATTTGCCATAGATGATTAGGTAACAGTCCTTTAGGATTAACTCCTATAGAAAGTGGATGATGGAGAACTGCACAGTTACCACAGGATTTGACAATTGTATGTGCAGCTCCTTTAGTAATAGGAAACTTTAGTTTTAAAGTAGTAGAATTAACATGGAATTGATGATATTTCTGAGCTGCCTCGAGAGCAGAAAAAATGTGTAAGTCTCTGGTTGCTATGTCTGCTAGACTATTTCCTTTAGTTAAAGTTCCAGGTAAATTAGTATGAGCTCTGGTATGTCCAATAAAGAAAGGTCATAACGATCCCAAATCGTTTGTTGTAAAGTTCGTAATGGATGAGAAATGGTGGAGTTTGAGGCAATAAGTCCTGTACATTCTAACTTATTGACAGCTTGAACTACATACAAGCTGTCCAAGTAGATATTGAATGGAATATTAGGGAACATTTTAAAGACTTGAAGAACAGTTAAGATTTCTGCTTGTTGAGCAGAAGAGCCAGGAAAAAGAAACATCTGAACTTTACACTGATAATAAATAGCTCCAGTACCTGTTTTAGATCCATCAGTGAAAATCACAGGAGCCTTAGGGAAAGGTTGTTGTTTGGTGAGTCTTGGGAAAACTACAGGATTGTTGAGACAAAACTGTATATAAGGATATTTAGGATAGTGAGTATCAAAATTAGCTTGAGTGGAGCATTTAACAATAGTCCAGGAATCTATGGAATTATATAACCAAGAAAGTTGAGACTTATCGTAGAGAACAATAATAGTAGCTGGATGAATTCCAAATACTGTAATAGATGATTTGAGTGCCTTTAAAATTATTTGAGCTACTGCATCAGGGTAAGACAAGAGGGTTTTATTTGGTGAACAAGCCAGATGGACCCAAAACAATGGTTCATCCTGCCAAAAGACTCCAGTAGGTAGTTTTTTGTTAGGAATAACAATGAATTGTAATGACTTAGAGAGATCAATTCGATCTACTTGGGCCTCATCTAATCTTTTTTGTACTATATTTATTACCTGACGTGCCTCAGGAGTGAGTTCTCTGGAAGATGTTGGATGGGGGTCTCCTTGTAAGATGTTAAAGAGAGGAAGTAGTTCCCCTGTGGAAAGCCCCAGATAGGGACAAATCCAATTTATATCCCCCAGCAGTTTTTGAAAATCATTTAATGTTTTTAAATGGTCTACCCTGATTACAGTCTTTAGTGGTCTAACTACTGATTTTTTTAGTTGGGCTCCCAGAAATTCTTGTGTTGTACCCCATTGCACCTTTTCAGGGGCTACGATAAGTTCCCATAACTTGAGCTGCTCTGTCAAATTAGTGTAAATGTTCTTTAAAATATCTTCTTTAGGATGGCACAATAATATGTCATCCATATAATGATAGATAATAAACTTGGAGTATTTTTGTCGAATTGGCTTTAACGCCTGATCAACATAAATTTGACACATAGTGGGGCTATTGGTCATACCTTGTTGCAAAACAACCCATTCATATCATTGATCAGGTTGCTGATGATTTAGAGATGGGAGGGTGAAAGCGAACCTCTCACAATCATGAGGATGTAATGGAATAGAGAAAAAACAGTCTTTTATGTCTAAAATTATTGTAGGCCAATCTTTTGGTAAAGCAGTAAGGATTGGAAGTTCTAACTGAGTTGGTCCCATGGCTTGCATAGTAGCATTAATAGCTCTTAAGTCATAAAGGAGCCTCCATTTTCCTGATTTCTTTTTAATGATAAAAATAGGGGTATTCCAAGGAGAAGTAGAAGGACTAATATGATTTGCATCTAACTGTTGTAGTACCAGTTCTTGGGCCGCCTTAATTTTTTCTAATGTTAGGGTCCACTGAGAGACCCACACTAGTGCATTAGATTTCCAAGTTATTTTTGTATACTTTTTTTCAGTGGCCCCTAAGAAAAACCCAAGCCTTGGCTACCTTGATTGCCCTTAACACTAATTGGCTGGGTATTTCCCTGGCCATAGCGGCCAAGCCCCTTGTCCCATTTATGACCTTGTCTTACCATGAGATTTTGAGCCTCTTGGCTATAATGGCCTTCTGTAGTGAGTACTAAATCCATTTGTTTGAGAATATCTCTGCCCCATATATTAACAGGTAAGTGTTCTAAGACATAAGGTTGAAATGTTCCCTGTTGGCCCTCTTCATTTTTCCATGTTAATACAGCACTACTCCTTTGTGGGCTAGTAGCTACACCCAATCCCCTTAAGGTTTGTTCCACTACTTGTAGAGGCCATTTTTTTGGCCAATCTTTTAGGGTAATAATGCTAGTATCAGCTCCTGTATCTAGGAGTCCCAAAAACTCTTTATTTTTAATCATTAGTTTGAGCATAGGCCTATTTTTTAGATCCATTGTAAGATAAGCAAAATCAACCCCAGAAGATCCCAAACCTGCTGTTCTCCTAGGTGCTGTGGTCGATGGAAAATTTTTATGAAGGCTGGGAATAATCAAGAGCTGAGCTATGTGGTCCCCAGGTGATATGGACATAATTCCTTGAGAAGAATGAGCAAGAACTTTAATTTCTCCTGTAAAATCAAAACCAATAACTCCAGGGATAACTATGAGTCCCCTGAGTGCACTAGGGTTCCTACCTAAAAAAATTCCAACAGTATCAGGATGTAAGGGACATTTTAGGTCTGTAGGGATAGGTTGGACTCCCATTTCTGGAGTTAGTATTGCTCTGGCAATGGCACAGAGGTCCAATCCTGCACTCCCTGTTGTGACTCTCCTTGGTTTGTCAATGGTTGGTGAGTCCTGTGTACTTGTTGAACCACCACATACACTTTTGAGGGGCCCCGGGGAGATGGGCCCCAACTCCCATTTTTTGTCTGTCCATGAGGGGGCAGAGGAGTTCCATCTATATCTATCATAGATCTACATTCAGATGCCCAATGATTACTTTTTCTACATCTAGGACAAAGTTGAGGTTTAGGTCTTCTAGGGGGTGGATTAGGGTCCCTTAATTGTGGACAGTCCTTTTTGAAATGTCCAGGTTGTTTACAATAAAAACAAATTCCTGGAGACCCTCCTCTTTTTATAGGACCTTGTAATCCTTGTGCAATGGCTGCTGTCATAACTTCTCCTTGAATCACAGTCTCATTGATATCTCTACACACTTTGATATATGTACTTAGGTCCTTATTTTTCAAGGGATGAATGGCGTCCTTACACCATTTATTAGCCTGTTCATAAGCTAACTGTTTTACCAAGGGCATAGCTTGATCCACATCTCCAAAAATATGACCTGCTGTCTGCATCAGCCTTGCTACAAAATCAGAGTATGGCTCGTTTGATCCCTGAATAACTTTTGACAGTTGACCTTGCAAGTCCCCACTCCCTTGTATACTTTTCCATGCTTTTACAGCAGCTGTAGAAACCTGCATGTACACTGCAGGATTATAGCCAATTTGAGCCTGTTGTCCTGTGAATACTCCCATTCCCATAAGCATCTCTAAATTCCACTGAGGATTTCCTGGTGCAGCATTGCAGCATGCAGTATCGTTAGAATGCTCCTGCCACGCCATTTTCCAGACCAGATATTGCCCACCTGACAATGTGGCTCATGCCACATTACCCCAATCATCAGGAGTAAGATTCATTCCGCCTGTGGATTCCACAAGTGATAAAGTAAAGGCTGCTTGGAGGCCATAGGTCATGACAGCCTCTTTTAATTGTTTTACTAATTTAAAATCTAAGGATTGATGGAATCTCTGATTATTTTGAATTTCAAACACTGGAAAGGCTATTGTGCCTTGTTGTAGGAAGTCCCATCCTAATGATTCAGAACGGCTACAACAACATTTTTGTTTCCCCACGTAGTCATCATTATACGGTGGGGGAGCGGACAGTGTAAGTCCTTGAGCTTTATTTTTGACTGTCACCTGTGATCTGGGTGAGCCTTTAATAGCAAGATTTTTAGTCCTACACACTAATTCCATTTCCTACTCAGAGGTACCCTCACAACTGGTTTCATTTTCCCTGTCTGCCTCTGATCTTATTGACGCCCTTTCTGATGCTTTAGACCTTTCCTCTTTTATTTCCTCCAAAACCTCTTCCCCTTGTTTTATGGCCTCTCTGCATTTGGGCTTAGGAGTATCTAAACACCCTCTAACTAACATCCATATGGCCATGGTTCCCAGAGGTAATGGTTGTACTCTCTCTGTCGCTCTCAAATCCTCCCCTAGATGCTCCCATTGAGGAATATTCAGTAATCCCTCATCTAAAAGCCATGACACAATATCTTCCACTGGGCATAAAAAGTTCCAAGCTGTTTTAGTTTCAAGAGGAGTTCCATTTGCTCGGAGCAAATCTTTTAAGGGAACTTCCATACGCACTCGTGACATTTACATACCCATCTTTTACCACCAAACTATCTAGAAAGTAAATTACTATATCTATTAATGCGAAAGCAAAAGCACAGACACTTACTCTCCGTCGCTATCGGCGAACTTACTCTCCGTCACTATCCGCGAATTTTACTCTCTGTCGCTATCCGCGAACTTTATTCTC
This sequence comes from Sciurus carolinensis, assembly GCF_902686445.1. Taxonomy (NCBI): domain Eukaryota; kingdom Metazoa; phylum Chordata; class Mammalia; order Rodentia; family Sciuridae; genus Sciurus; species Sciurus carolinensis. The sequence continues at coordinate 131,756 of NW_025920157.1, forward strand.
CATCGCTATCCGCGAACTTTAAATTTGTCGCTTATTCCGCGAACCTTAACCTGGCCGAATTTACCTTGATTTTACCTAATTAGTTTCTTCCTTATATACTCTTTTCCCAGGTTTCGGCACCACTTATCATCGCCCACCACCCACGGAGGCATTGATAACGCGTAAGCTTCTTTTTCACAGGAACAAAAAGACCAAAGACCAAAGACCAAAGACAAAATACAGACCAAAGAAAAATGACCAACGAACAATAAACAGTGAACAATGAACAACGACCTTTATTCGAGGAAGTGTCTGGGTTATATAGCAAGCATAAGCCAATCAGAGTCAGTCTGAGATATTAGCCTATCAAGTGTCAGTCACTAGGCATTTAGCAAGCATAAACCAATCAGAGTCAGTCTGAGATATTAGCCTATGAAGGGTCAGTCACTAGGCAATTAGAAGAATCACCTCATATACAGCAGCCAATCAGAGTTACTTCCTGAAACTTGTTTATGAGTACAGCTTATTCTCGCAAGCTGCCAGGCGCCATCTTAGGAATCAGGCCAGGGTGCGGCTTTGGGGCCCTCAGAGCCCACCCCTGACATATACAGACTTTTAAAAATAGGTTATATTGTTATTTCTCTTTTAATTGTCCCACACCACCTCTCTTTGTCAAACTGCATTTACTGCTCTTTGACATAGTGGCAAAATCAATGGCTGTGATAGAAAAACATTCATGAGTATTTGAAATGCAAAAGAAATGTCAAGGACCATCAAAAATCCACTTTTATCTGGGAATACTCTGAGTGCTTAAAATTTTGCCTCTAACTTCTTTAAAGGAAGCAAAGAACAGTTTATCTTCTCACTGACCAATAAGAAATTCTGATTACTGCCAGGTGCATTGATGCATGCCTGCAATAACAGTGGTTTGGGAAATAGAGACAGAATGATTGCAAATGCATGAACAGTCTCAGCAAAGTAGTGAAGCCCTTAAACAATTTAGAAAGACCCTGACTCAAAATCATAGCTCAGTTGTAAAGTGGCCCTGGGTTAAATCTCCAGTACCAACAAAAGAAGAAAAGAAAAAAGAGAGAAAAAAGAAATTCTGATATTTCCATGAGATAATACAATCAACTTTGTTTCTTTTGTTATTTATTTATTTTATTGCATATTGGGGCTTCAAGTAAGTGAGGGTCAATTCAGTTTGAGTCTTTATACTGTAAGTTGTTCTTGATCCTTGTCACGAGCGGCAAGGAGGAGTCAATGAGAGTAAATTTGGTCCAAAATCAGTTGGCCTTCATTTGATGCTTATCACACAATTATTACAGTTTTTCTAACTTTAATCACACCAATATCACACATTACTTAATCACTAAATTATTATAAGCCCCAAATAAGCAAGACTCACTCCTTACTGAGACCTGTTCCTAAGGTCCATTCCTGTGTGACCTATCTTGAGTCAAAGGATAGTGACTTCCAGAGGTCAGTCAGGAAGACAGCTCAGCAGATCTTGCTGGGGAACTCCCTCCAGCTGGAGTTCTGATTGGACAGTTGGAAGGTGAAGGAGGGCGGCAAGGTCACTGCAGGAAGGCTGGGCAGAGACTTCTCAGGTAGGATGCACATAGGCAGCTCCGCTGTCTTGGAAGACAAGTCAGCTCCATGGTCACTTCCACAGGAATGTCTCAGTCATGGTCAGGATGACAGATGTTCCAGCAAGCGATAAGCAAGTCAGTGAGTCTCCTCCAGGCTTGGTGCAGCACGGGTGTCATTGGTTCAACACGGAGACTGGAGCTAGGCTCAACATGAGTCCTTTTAAGTCCTTTTTATTGGACCCTGCCAGTTGGTCTTGGTCAGGGGGAAGTTAATTTTCTTACTCATTGTCAGTTGCACATGTCTCCAACTTGGGGCAATGTCAATCTTATCTTGGGGCAACACCACATCATTACCTCATTATAGCACAGAGCACTCAAGTTACTTTTTGTGAGTTATACAGCACACAGAATGTCACACATTTAAGTTGCTCCTTACAATCCTTCTTTCTACTCGTTTTTCATCACCAGTGAAAATCAGAGGTCTAGGAATTACCATATACTCATTTTCATTAATGATAAAAATTGGCTTGTAGAGAATTGATACCGCCATTTACCAGTGACGCGTTCTGCTACTTCTAATGTTCAAGTTTGAACACTAGAGAAGCACACCAAGGTAAGCATATTAAGCAGGTTTTATCTAAAGTTAATAATACAGAGTTCTCTGGGGAGGGAGAAGGGGGCCATGGCTGATGTTCTAAAGTCCTAAGAAGTGAGTGCACCCTACATCTTTTATAGGCTAAGGTCTCTTTTGTTCTCCAGTTCTCTCCCCCCTTATCTCTCCTTCCTGCCTAGTAACTAGGCCTGGTTTTGCAGGTGAGATGTAAAAAAGTGAGAAGCAGATGGGCCAAGGGGAGGGCCAAAGTGATTCAGCCAGGCAAGGGCCCAGGGGGCATTAATTAGCAGCTCCATGCTTGCAGTCCTTGATAAGACTTGATTAGGGCTGGGAAATTTGAAAATCAATGGGCTCCAAAGTTCCTTAACATTCCAATTTCCCATGGGCTATCTCCAACTTCCAGAGGCAGATGGCTTTCATGGCCTTCATTTCCTGGATTTGACCTGATCCCTTGTTTCTACACTGTCTGAACCCAATTCTGGTTTCAGAATCATGTGACATTTAGTTAGTTGAGTTAGAGAGATTGTATATTTTATTTTATACCAATACCAAAATTCTGATTCTAGAACAGGAACCTATTTAGACAAGCGTGCTTGTTCATGATCTTCTCAGAAGCAGGAGAGTAAAGGATTGGTGGAACTACAACTGGCAACTTGCAAAGCTATAGAATAAGCAAATTTATAGCTCTGTCCTTTACCTCCTTATAACTCAATCTTAGCAACTGAAAGATAAATCAGAAAGCTACTTTCCATCATATTAATTACTAAAATTATAGAAAATAATTTGTTCTACTTATTTCTCAAAGTTGGCAGATTAATAGTGTTGAGAACATGGTGATATCTGTGCAGCTAACTGTCTTAATCACCAGGATGCAGGCAGTTGCGACTGCAACCTCAACAGCCAATACAGGACAAAAAGAACTGCTGGGCCCCCATGCTTATCGAAGTTGTTAAGAGATATTTGTCTGAGTAATGTGCAGCTGCCTAGAAACCTTATCTATCAAGGACAGGGGGACCTAACCTTAACTCATCTGCTGCATAATTCACCCCTTCCCTCCTCCCTTCTTCCTCCAGGACCATTCATTTCTGGCGGGACCCAATGAGAATCAAATAGATTCCAGGACCCAACCAGAGAGGACTAATGTTTAGCTGTTCAAATGTTAACCAATAACGAACAGGTCTTTGTTTGTGAATGCTTGGAAATCTCTTAAATAGAGGGCTTTCTCACACCTCAGGGCTGCTCCCCACTCAGCCATTGCAATGGTCTGAGAGGCTGGTTGTGGTCAAGGCTTGAGCTTGCAATAAAACCTCGTTGTGTGTCTTGCATCACCATGTGTGCACTTAGACTCTCTGGGGATCAGTCAATATTGGGAACCCATCGATATTGGACCCATATTTGTGGACTCATTCAGGATAGACTCATCTGACTCTGGCCCAGGAGAGACAAATGGCCCATGGTAACAAGGTTTCTAAGGAAATTTGCTGCAGAAGGAGTATTGGTCACTTCCTAGTAGGACATAAGTCCTGGTATGACATAAGTCCTGGTAGAGCGTAAGTCCTGGTTAGAGTTTGGGTGGGAATTTTCATTTGGTGGAAAAAAAGGATTGCAAGAGACCCTGGAGGTTCCACTGTTGAAAGTCGTGGGAGATGTCCCCAGTGGATGCTGTTTGGGTGGCTGTTTGGTAAGGATCCTTGGTCTGATTCTGGTAGTGTGAATGAGAAGGGCATTGCAACTATGAGAGTGATAAGGTTGACCGGCCGGTGGATGTTGGAGAGTCCTGTGAAAATTTGTTTTACTGTGCATTTTGCCTCCCTTTTTCTTTTTGGTCTGCCTGGTCCTTTTCTCCTCATTATTATTGTAATGTATGAAGCTGCCCACCCTCCCATCAGGTACAGTCATTTTGCCCGCCTCCCAACCACTTGTCAATCTGCGCTTCGCCCACCTCTTCCGTTACAGGAATTTCTGGCCTCCCCATCACCTGTCAATCTGTGCTCTGCCCGCCTCTTACATTACAGGAATTTCTGGCTTACGCTGTCACTATTTTCCTGCTTCCCATGTTACGTCCTAACATGCTATTGCTTCATCAGTCAGCTTGCAAGAATTCTCCTCCGCTATTGGTTTCTTCAAGCCCACGAGATTCCAATATCTGGGAGAAGCCACATGCCATCTTTCTCTTTTTTCCCTTCCTTTCACCCTGAGTGGACATGTTAATTGTCCACATAAATAAAGTCTCTTGCATGAGACCTTGTGTCTGCAGAGCATTTTTTCTGGAAGCTATTGGTGAGCCACAACTGAGCCAAGTGAGTTAGCGGCAGTTAAGCGAGATTGTGCAGTGGTGGCTGCCTTACATCTCGGGAGTGTGCAGTGGTGGCTACCGCTGCGGGTTCCAACCTGAGCTGCATTTTTTCCCCTTACATCTGGTGCCAAAACCTGGGATGGGTCCTTCTGCTAACTAAGCAAGTGGAATCCCATCCAAATGCCCCAGAACCTGTGGATAGAGGCTCACCTTCCATTTACCTGGACGCTCAGTTTTCTACATGCAATACCAGACTCCAAATTGGTGAGTTCCCCTTAGGCAGATCCCCTGACCACTTAAACACATCTTGGCTGATCTGAGAAGCAGCTTTTGAATATCCAGGACTCTCAAGACTGCTGAGGTGTGGGGGTACCTCCAACCATGACTTTCAAAGTTATGGTTGGTCCCTATATTTGGTCTTATTTGCCGGGTGGATTCCTGATTTTATGGTGCTGAGATTCTTTCTCAGGGTTTGAGGCTCATCTTATATTTTTCCATCTCACTCGAAATCCTGGCCAGGTCCTCAAACTCTCTTGGATCATGCCCAGTAGATACTGGTACTGTGTGATGACCAGACCATTGTACTACCTTCTCATTGCCTAATACATGGTTGTGGGACGCCATTGATCACTAACTTAGGTGTCTCTAAATTACCATGGGATCTAGGACTTCCACCCCGGCAAATTCACCCCTGAGATGTTTATTAAACAATCTCAAAAACCTTCACCTGTTCCCTGAATTAGAGCTAAACTGCCCTTTAGATAGTAACTCAGAATGGTCTATTTATGACACCCTAAATTCTAACTTTATACTAGGTATAATTATATGCATAATTATACTAGGTATAATTAAGTACATATGTGAGTGACCTGGTGAATGGAAAGAGACTTTTCCCCTCCGTGTTTTTCCTTTCTTTCATGCTAAGCCTAATCTCTGCTCTCCTCAAAAACCTGAACATGTTCTCTTGGCTTCTCCTCCCCCTTTTAATTTCTCTTCTGAGTTTGATCCAGTTGATGAGTCATCTCCTTACAGGCCTCCTACTGTGGAAGACCCTGTTCATTCCTCTCCTTTGCCTCATTCTCTTTCTCCATCTGCTCCTCCATTCAGCCCACCAAGTCCCCCCACCACACGGTCTCGTGCACACATTCTAGCTCCTTTACGGGAGGTGGCTGGCGCAGAGGAGTAATCAGAGTCCATGTCCTCTTTTCACTGTCCAATCTGTCTCAAATAGAGAAGCAGCTAGATTCCTTCACCTCTAACCCTGAAAGCTTCATTAAGGAATTTCAGTACCTTACCCAGTCTTATAACCTTACCTGGCATGACATTTACATGATCACGTCCAAAACCCTAACCCCTGAGGAGCACAGAAGAGTTTGGGAAAATGAGCACAATTATGCACATGAGATTCATCAATCCACCCCAACCCATCCCATTGGGGCTGAAGCAGTTCCAGATAGGGAGCCCCTATGAAACTATAATACTGAGGCTGGGTGTCTACAGCGGGATAAGTTTCAAATCTGCATCCTTGCAGGTCTACAAAAGGCTACTATTAAACCCATTAACTATAACAAACTTCAGGAAGCAATACAGGACAGAGATGAAAACCTGTCAGCATTTCTTAGCCGCCTTATAGAGGCCATGCTCAGGTACACCAACCAGGATCCTGAGACTCTAGAGGGACAGCAGCTACTTATGACTTATTACTTTTCCCAAAGTTACCCTGACATAGAGGTTAAATTGAGGCAGTTGGATAGAGGGCCCCTTACCCCACAGCCACAGGTTCTAGCAGTGGCATTAAAGGTTCATAACAGAATGGAGGAAAAAAAAACAAAAATTAAAATACCTAATGCTGGCCAAAGCCTTTCAGTCAGCTAGACCTGCCCAACTGTCCACCGCTAGGGATGCCCAAGATCCCAGAAGACCTCCAAGCTAATGCCTTAAGTGTGGGCAAGAGGGCCACTGGGCATGAGCCTGCCCCAACTTCTGGTAGCCCCCAAGTCCTTGTCCAAGATGCCACCAACTGGGACATTGGGCAATGGATTGCCCTGGCGATCAGAGAAGTGCCAGGTTATCCTTGGCCCATCCCTCCAGTGACTTGCTGGGATTGGCAATGGATAAATGAAGGGGCCTGGTACTTCTGCACTCGATGACCATCACCACTCAGGAGCCCCGGGTGACCCTTATGGTGGCAGGCAGGCAAATCCCTTTCCTTATAGACACTGGAGTCACCTTCTCAGTGCTGTGGGAGTTTTGGGGACCTACTTCCCCTGCCAAATCCTCTATTGTTGGGGTAGAGGGAAAATGATATAACCCCTTACAAACCCCTCCAATAAGCTGCCATATAGGACAAATTGGCTTTACTCAATCCTTTTTAATAATTCCTTCATGTCCCATTCCCCTTCTGGGAAGGGACATCCTAACCCAATTGGGTGCCTCTATTTCCTTCTCACCCACCTTGTGCCTCAGCCAAGACTCCTTTGCTATTCATCTCCTTATGACTCTACAAGAATATACAGCTCAAACAGAGTCCTCATATCCCCTTCCTCCCTCCCTGGTTGACCCCAAGGTCTGGGACACTCATACACCCTCTGCAGCTAAATAATCACCTGTACTCATTCATCTAAAGGACCAAATATCCTACCCAGCCCAGGCCCAATATCCCCTTCCCCAAAGGAGCCTTATAGGACTTCAACCAATCATCCAGGATTTAAGGCATAAAGGCTTTCTGCACCCTGCCAACTCACCTTATAACACTCCCATCCTTGCTGTTAGGAAGCCTAATGTATCTTACCATCTAGTGCAAGACCTCCACATCATTAACTCAGCAGTGGTCCCCATCTTTCCCATTGTGTCCAATCCTTACACCCTGCTTTCCTCTATCCTTTCTTCCACCACAAACTTTTCAGTGCTAGATTTGAAAGATGCATTTTTTACTGTCCCACTTCACCCTGATTCACAGGATCTCTTTGCTTTTACTTGGACTGACCCTTTCACTCGAGTTTCTGCTCAGCTGATCCGGACAGTTCTCCCACAGGGTTTCTGAGGCAGCCCCCATCTCTTTGGCCAAACGTTATCTAAGGATCTTGCCTCTGTCACATTCATTTCCTCCTTTTTCTTACAGTATGTTGATGATCTTCTTCTATGTAGTCCCTCTCTTGAGGACTCCCAAAGAGACACAATTAAGCTTTTAAACTTTCTGGCTGACAGGGGTTACAGGGTTTCTCCAGCAAAAGTGCAACTTTCCCAGTCTCAGATTGTTTACTTAGGTGTCAGCCTCTCACCTGGATTTAAGGCCATCACTGTAGAGAGAAAAGCATTAATACAGGACATGCCCACTCCAGTCAACAAGGAAGAAATTCTTTCCTTTTTCGGATTAGCAGGATATTTATGATCCTGGATCCCCAATTTTTCCATCCTGGTAGCTCCCCTACATGAGGCTTCAAAGGCAACTCCCACTGAACCTCTCCTAAATACAGTAAAAACCCATTTCCAGACCTTAAGGAAAGTCCTTCTTCAAGCCCCAGCCCTACACCTCCCAACAGGGAAATACTTTCCTACCTCCATTGTCTGTTTCACCCCAACCTTCCTTCACTCTTACAATATGCTAAAACTCATCTGCAACTGTCCTCCTCTGATATCTCATTTCTGAAGGAACTCTCCTCCTCATGTGAAGTTTGCCTGCAAACAAATCCTACAACTGTCAGGCCCCCCATTTTTCCAACTCACCAAGCCCATGGCACCATTCCAGGGGTAGACTGGCAACTTGATTTCACTCACATGCCCACAGTAAGAAAATCTAAATACCTATTGGTTATGATAGACACCTTCTCAGGATGGATTGAAGCCATCCTCTCCTCCAACAAAAGGGCAATAACTGTCTCTACCTTCATCCTTCATGAAATCATTCCTCGCTTTGGAGTGCCTACTTCCTTCCAGTCAGATAATGGACCTGAATTCATTTCCCAAGTCACCCAACAACTTGCCAAGGCTCTTGGAGTCCCTTGGCATTTCCACAATCCCTTTCACCCAAAGTCATCAGGCAAAGTAGAAAGAGCAAAACAAACTCTTAAAAATGTCTTAACCAAGCTCTCTTTAGAACTTCACCTCGACTGGGTTAAACTCCTGCCCCTTGCTCTTCTGTGTCTTCGCTCACTCCTAAAGAAACCAACTAATATTCCCCTTTTGAGTTAATGTACGGTCGTCCCATTCTGCCCCCTGGGATAGTGTCCCTTCCTTCCCTTCTTCCTTCTCAAATATCCATTCCTCTCATAAATCACAATCGAGCATTTCTATGGGGCTATGCTGACTCCTCCCTACCTAAACCTTTATCTGACCTCCTAACCCAAACTCTTCAAATTGGAGACCAAGTTCTTATTTCTCCTCCTCAGGAAGCTAAAATCCCTCTATCTCCCAAGTGGCAGGGACCCCATACAGTGATCCTGGCCACGCCAACAGCTGCCAAGGTACAAAATCTACGAGGATGGCTACACATTTCTTGGGTTAAGCACTATTCTCAGTCCACTAACCCCTCTCCAGCTGCTAATCCACAGGCTTCTTCCAACCGATACTCGGCCACTCCTGTGGGACCCCTTCATCTCAGACTTAAGATCATGAAGCCCTCCACCCTTTCTCCCATTCCAGAAATTGGAAGCCAGATGACTGAAACACCAGACAACCATGCCCAGCCATGGATTCCTATCTGTAACTTTCCTAACCACTGAATTTTTTCCAATAGAATGCCAGCTGAAAAGGGGAGTCCCTGTCTTTTACTTCCATGTCAAATAATCAGCTTGTATTACAGAAAATATCAGGATCTTACAGAAATTGGAGCCTGGCTACAGGTGCACTCCCAGAGGAACTATCAAGTCCCCAACTCTTCCTGCCACAATGGTATCTCTCCCCTGAATCAGATCTATGTCCACACTCAGCAGGAAGTAATTACAGAAGACTGACCTTCATTCATATACCCAAAAAATATTTTCTTATAAAAAAAGAAATGGGGGAATGTAATGTATGAAGCTGCCCACCCAATCAGGTACAGCCATTTTGCCCACCTCCCAAACACTTGTCATTCTGCGCTTCGCCCACCTCTTCCATTACAGGAATTTCCAGCCTCCCCATCACCTGTCAATCTGTGCTCTGCCCGCCGCTTACATTACAGGAATTTCCTGGCTTATGCTGTCGCCATTTTCCTGCTTCCCACATTACGTTCTAACATGCTATTGGTTCATCAGTCAGCTTGCAAGAATTCTCCTCCACTATTGATTCCTTCCAGCCCACGAGATTCCAATATCTGGGAGAAGCCACATGCCATCTTTCTCTTTTTTCCCTTCTTTTCGCCCTGAGCAGACGTGTTAATTTTCCACATAAATAAAGTCTCTTGCATGAGACCTTGTGTCTGTGGAGCATTTTTTCTGGGAGCTATTGTCGAGTCACAACTGAGCCAAGCGAGCGAGTGGCAGTTCAGTGGGACCGCACAGCGGAGGCTGCCTTACATCTTGGGAGCGTGCAATGGCAGCTACCACCGCGGGTCCCAACCTGAGCTGCATTTTTTCCCCTTACAATTATGGGACAGGCTCAGGTAACTCCTAAGACTTTCCTCCTGAGTCACTTCTCAGAGGTCTGCACCAGAGGATGGAACTTTGGTTTGGATCACCTAAAGGAGGGTGAGTTTGCTATACTCTGCTCCATGGAGTAGCCAATCTTCACCAAGATCTACGTGGAGTGAGGTAAGTAAGCTTCTCTCTCCATGCACCCCACATCTGTTTGAGTTGCAGCTTTCTGTCTCTTTATTTTTGTAGGGTAAAATGGGCTGCACAACACTCCTGCACATCCACTCCCTCCTGGATGTTCCACTTCCCTTGCCAATCAGACATAGGAATTCAAACTGTAGGATTAAGACCTGGGACAATTAGTATGAAAATGCCCATGTTCCCTTTGTTGGCATAGTTAGCTGTCACTAGTCTATCTAGAGTCTCCTTCTTACTATTCCTGTGCTTAGATGTGCTCACTGTGTTCTCTTTAAGCTGCAAGAGGGAGGCATTAAAAATCAACCCCTCCCATGAAACCCTCCAAGAAATGGCAGGAGAGCTGGCTTGAGTTATGTGCCCCCTGCCAGGTCTCCCTCTGTGGAAATTTTTACTGGAGACACCATGCAGGGCACATGGCTGGCTGTGATGTAATGACTCACAGAAGTTTCCCGGGAAGCACCAAAATATATTGGATTCTAAACACCTCTTTGTTTGTCGGAAGATAGGCTCCCTTTGTCTTCCCTCAGGTCCCCTATCTTAGGCTTAGGAATACTCATTGCAGGCTACTTTACAGTGCTTCTCCTTGTTCCTGAGAGATTTGTTTACTCCAATCCCCCTAGGCAGAGAGCTCAGCAGCTCTCAGCTTGCAGAGCAGGCTTAAGGTGAAACCAAAAGACAAGAAAATGACCCCCAGTACTTCACTTCAAACATTGTAACTTCTGAGGAGGAGGAGACAGACACTAATAATAACAAAGGCCTCCTGCCATCTGCCCCTCCCCCTCTGTACCTTTGGAGTACCCACGGCAGCAAGGAGTATAATATGGAAGCTCCATTCCTCAAAAGTAGTGGGAAGTACTGTTTCATGATATTCTGCATTCAAACTTAACCTGATTTCTCAACCAGGAAGAAAAAAAGTGTTAAAAGGTCCTACACAATTTCCCCAGCCTGACCTTGCTGAAGCCTGCTTTGGAATGTAAACTGCAGCAGTCTCAGCGGGAAGGGGGGGTGACCTGAGACAGAAAAAAAAGTGTCCATTTTAAACTCCTAGGCTGCTACACAGAACTAACTCATTTTCTAGGATTCTTGTTTTGTTTTGTGTTCCTTTAATGCTGTATTTTTGAGCTCATAATTTTGATTCTACATACCTAAGTTAATGATTTTTTTATCAGTTCTATTTTTATCCAACTCAAGAGTTATTTTTAAACATCTGTTACATTGCAATGGAGATAAACATTACAAGACCTTCGCTTGTGTGTTATGTGTATATGTTATTGTTTAAGGTCGTATTATCTATGTATGTACCTGACAAAATTGACATAGATAATAAGTGCACATAAAATTAAAGTTTTAAAAATGGATCCAAATACTTTCATTCACGTGATTTAAAAGGGTTCAATTTAAATTGGGTAACTAATAAATGTAAAATGTCTTTAGAAATAACTTGCAAGTCTCTACGTGGTCAAACTAATGAAATGCTGATGTTAAAAAACTTCTAATATCAATTGTTTCTAGGACTTTTCTTCAACAGGAAAGAGAAGGCAAATACTTTTCAGGACACTTGTCTGATACCTTGTTTTTTTTTTTTTTCAAAATAAGTAAATTAAATTTAACATGTAAGTGACTATTCAAATGTTTGTTAGTGACATCTAATTAATTTGCAAAGTTAAAATGCTAATTGTTAAATAACATTAAGTACTCTTAAGTCCTTAAATTCCATGCAGTAACATACTGAAACACTATTGGCATTTTTATAGGTTGGTAAATTAAAAAGTGTTTAAAATTCCTTTGTGTCATTACTAAAAATAAAGTTATTAAGAGTTATGTCCTAACAGGTAAAACCCCAACCCAGAGGATGAGCATTCCATCTGCGCCCTTACTACTTCCCCCAACTCCTCTCCAGATCCCCCATCCAGTTCTGCAAAGCTCCCAGGAGCTCTTACATTTGGACTTAGAGTTACCATCTCCCCTCTCGCTGTGTTTCAGCTAGAGTACTATAAACAACAAAGTATTTTATCTTGTTAAAATGGAGTAATTTATCTAAATTCAGAAATTTCATAAGAGTTGTTTCAGAATGTGATCAAAAAGGGGTCAACAGATAGAAAAGAGAAAATAAAAGGCTCTAGAAATGGAACTATATTTAGTGAAGAACAAAATCTTTCTGGATAAGAAAGTGTTTATGTGATGAAATACATGAGGGTCTAAGTAAGTGCTAAGAAAGTATGTGTAAGTAAAGGGTAAATGTCAACAAGTTTACATGTAAGTAATTTGGTTACAGGTATGTGAGACAATCAGTTAAAGCTGTTTAAGGTTTTTCTTAAAGTCAAATACTACTGTGCTGATATAAACTTAACTTTAATTTATATGTTAAATTGACAAGGTTTTCTTAGAGACACGAATTTACTCTTAACATTATGTCTATTAAGTTTCATTCTTTAGGACAAATAGTTTTGAAAATTGAGGTTTATACACTTATGGTTGAACAACTGTTAGAGTATTGTACTACATTAGAGTCTAAATTTTTCTTTCAAAACTGAATTTGGTTAATATAAAGGTATCAAGGTAATTGTGAAATGGCCCCTCTTTGTATATTAAAAGTTTTCATATTTGCCAGATATACATCTTTAAAGTATGAAATTTATCAAGCTGCTATTCTCCAGAATAAACTTGTCTGTAATGATAATTTTAAACTTAAAGAGTACATTTTATTGGGGATTTATTTCCATCATTTAATGTTATATTATGGGACCTATTATCAATAAGATATATGTAAAATTTGTTACTTCTTTCACTGAGATAAAAATTTAAATGTAAATGTATTTCTAAGAGTTAGTGACAGCCTGATTTGTTTAAAGGTTTATATCATACAACGTGAAAGCATTTCACCACACAAAAGAAAAGTTAAAATCTCTCTCAGCCTTTCTTTGATTGATTCCTGTTTTGGATACAAAGTTAGACTTTTAACTAATGTTCATACAGACTCAGGAATCAATATATGTAAACTTCTTAAAATGACATTTAAGAAAGAGTAAGAATGCAATAGCAAAAATGGGACAACAATGACTGAGATTGGGGTCTTTGACCTCATGACTGTAGCATGCCTGGTGCCTGGGAGTGTTCCTGAGTAGGAGCACAAGATGCCTAACTGCTGTGGCAGTACCCTCCCTGGGGATGCTCTGTACAGGAATCCTATCAGCTCTGACATTGATCTCAGTCACAAAGCTCTTGGGCAGAAAGAAATTGTTTTGCTAGATAACCAGTGTTTCATCAGTTCCCTTCTCTAGTTCCTGTCCACCTTTCAGTAACTTTGACAGTGTACTTCCTTGAGAGCTACATAGAGCTCCTAACATTGCACTTTGCAGTTGATGATCTAGTCTCTGTAACTCTTCCGAAAACAAGGAATAATGCTTACATAGTCTTTAACCTAATAATAAGACATGTATAAAGATTGCTAACATAACTCATTTTTTTATTTTTTTTTTGCAGTGCTGGGGATTGAACCCAGGGCCCTTTGCTTGCAAAGCAAGCACTCTACCAACTGCGCTATATCTCCAGGCCACTAACATAACTCTTTAGATCTGTATTTCCATCAGAGTACAGAGCTCCATCTGATCTGAGCTTAATCTCAAAAATCTGTGTTTATAAACCTTCATTTTCTAATACGCCTTTGTCCCTCACTGAACTTAAAAATTTGGTCATGCTGGTCATGGCAAAAGGGGCAAAAAAAATTAGCTTCAGGATTAGAACATTTTACTTAAGATTTGTGAAGAGCCCTGCCTTAACTGAGATAAGGCTCTGCCTCACCCTGCTGCATTTTACAATGGCTCCAAAGTAAGCCAGACTTAAACTCATTTAAAGTTGTATCCAAAAGTTTGATGTTTGTTGTAAAGATTACTGTGATATCAAACAGGGTATATAATGTAGAACCCAGCCAAAATTCAAGATAGCTATTATACAAGATAAATATGTTTTTACTCTTGCTAATTTCATTTTGCAAAACTGTTACCTGTTACTGTTTTGCAGAAGTAGCTGCTTTCAGAAAATACAACCTAGGTACTTTGTGATAATAGGCCATCAACTACAAAACAGATAGTATGTGGTAGTACTTTAATAAAAGGGTAAATAACTGTAATGTTCTAAACATTGAAGCTAAAGTCCAGTACTCTTACTTTATGACTGGTGAGACTGACTTGCTGGATGGTTAAGATCAAACTTAGAGATTGAGATTAAATATGGAGGCCAAGAAAGTCAGTATTCAGGTCTTGCCCTTAGTCAACCTGAATCCAGGGAATAAGAGAACTTCTCTAAGGAGCTTTGCAACTCTAAGTCACACAACCTCCTGATCAGAGAGAATGATGAGATCACTGGAGGATGAAAAGCCAATCAGTGCACCTGCTGCAGAGGAGGGTCATTGGAAAAGGGAGACATCCCTGATGCTTCCAAGGGAAGCGACCTCATCAAGGAGAACCTGCCTAATGAACGACACTAACTGAGCTATGAAGCTACTCTTAATTCTCTATGAGTGATCCCTGTGGGAACTCAGCTGACTCTTTAACAGACAGGAACAGGTCACATTGACTAGCTTGATTATAGACACTTACCAAAACAGTTAAAACCAAAATATAGCCATTCTTGGGCATTTAAAAGAAATAATAGTTAAATGTAACTGAAGATGTACACTTGTGTTAGCCCACTAGAATAAAGAGTGGGAGATACAAAAGTAAGATTCTTAGGCAAATATGCCTGATAACTACCAAAAGAAACTGCCAGTCAGAAGATTTTAATCAGTTTAAGGCCTACAGACACAGGTAGGCTTAATCTATGTTTGCTAGTATGATTATCTATCCCTAAGTAACAGAAGTATAGAGATCTCCACTTAACACAGGCTATACCAATAAAGGGATATTTTACAAAAATCAGATAACATTAAGTACCTTAACTATATTTTCTTGGGACATCAAATACATTAAGAGTTAAATGTTGTGTTTACATTCCTGATAACCTGGACAATGTTAATGTCCCCAAATAAAGGACTTATCCTCTCCAGCCTTTGCTAGACATTGTTATGGGAACAAGTTCTCAGTTCTTCCACTCCCTGGTGAGGAATTATTGACTTATGTCATCTTTATGATATTCATTGGCATGTACCAGATGCTGCAATATTTACTTCATTCCAAGTTCATTTCAATAATCATGTCTTTTTGTTCTTCTCTCATAGAAGCACCCACCCCAGATGACTTTACAACCTGCTCTTCCCGTACCAGACTTCTAGCTTGGATCCCTCGATTGACCTGATTTTAAAAGGGAACTCCAAACTGCTTGCCCCATGCTGCCCCCTTCCAGCATGAAGCAGCCAGAATGGTCATCACCCCCTTTCCCTACATCAGCAAGGAGTTCCTAAAATTAGAGGGGGGAAATGAAGCCACAATTGGGATCAGGCAGTTATTGTAGAAATGGGGGATCGGGTCAAATCAAGGAAATGAAAGCCATGAGTGCCATTTGCCTCTGGAAGTTGGAGACTGCCCCTGGGAGAATAAAATATTAAGGATATCTTAAACTCATTGATTACCAAATTTGCCTACCTTTAAAGACTGTAAGCAAGGGGGTCTATGTGCAGCCCTGGGAGAAGAATGTTGGTTTTATGCTAATCATTCTGGAGTAGCGAAGGAATCCATGGCTAAGTTCAGAGAGGGTCTCACCAAGAGAAAGCAAAAGAGGGAGGTCCAAGAAAATCGATTTGAAGCATAGTTCAATAGGTCCTCTTGACTTACTACCCTAATCTCTACCCTAGTAGGTCCCTTAGCTCTGCTTTTGCTTATTTTAACTTTTGGCCCCTGTTTTTTAAATAAGTTAATAGTTTTTGTTAAGGACCATGTAAGCACGGTCCAACAAATGGTGCTGAGACAACAGTATGAGAGAGTACTGGCCCCCAAAGATGAATATGCATGACACCCAAGTGAGCATGATTCTTCATTATGAACAACTGAAGGGGGGATATTGAGAACAGGGTGATATCTGTGCAGCTAACTGTCTTAATCACCAGGATGCAGGTAGTTGTGTCTGCACCCTCAACAGCCAATACAGGACAAACAGGACTGCTGAGCCCCTGTGCTTATCAAGGTTGTTAAGAGATATTTGTCTGAGGAATGTGCAACTGCCTAGAAACCTTATCTATCAAGGACAGGGGACCTAACCCCAACTCAACTCCTGCATAGATCACCCTTCCCTCCTCCCATCTTCCGCTAGGACGGTTCAGTTCTGGCAGGAACCAATGAGAATCAAATAGATTGGCAGGACCCAACCAGAGGAGGACTAATGTTTAGCTGTTCAAATGTTAACCAAAAACGTACAGGTCTTTGTGTGTGAATGCTTAGAAATCTCTTAAATAGAGGGCTTTCTCACACCTTGGGGCTGCTCCCCACTCAGCCATTTCAATGATCTGAGAGGTTGGTTGTGCTCAAGGCTCAAGCTTGCAACAAAACCTCATTGTGTGTCTTGCATTACCGTGTGTGCACTTTGACTCTCTGGGGATCAGTCAATATTGGGGACCAGTCGATATCAGACCCTAACAAGAGTAAAATTGATAATAAATAAAATGGTATCAGCATTGTTCCAGTTACTGTTAGACATTGTTTAACTTTCTGGTATTGCTTATGCAATATTTATCCAATGTAGTAAAGTATTGATTTAAGCTTTTGATATTTTCATATTTTAATCAGATATATAAAGTTATGTGTCATGTAAAGTTATATGTAATAGTAATCTCAGTCTAAAAAATTATCTTGTTTGAAATAATATATATGATAAAAATAAATTTATTTTGTTAATCTGCCTTTCAAAATTTCTCCTTCTTTAAGTGATCAGAATTTAGAGGCTTTTAGAGGATAATAACTCTAGTGCTAATGACATACAAAATTTGGAATTCTAGTCTTCATTTCTGGATAACTAGTGTATTCCACATTAAATTGACAAAGGAATGGCAAATGTTTTGCATCATTTACAGCAATTAGTAGTACTCAAAAGCAATGAGGTCTCTCTTAGTCTAAACTAATTCATGTGACAAGAAGAGTACTGAATTCATTGTAATTTCTATTCCATGAAAACCTTTTCTGAATGAATTTCTGCAAGGGAATTATCAGTAAAACTCAACTGGATTGTAGACTAATGACTTCAGGATATTTAATTAAAAAAATGGTATAGCAAGTAAACGTTAAAATTATGTTAAAGGTGATAAAAGCTTATAACTGTGGCAAGTAAAATTGTATATCAGTGTCACTGACCTATTTTGATTAATTTAATTTCTGCTAGAAAGTAATTTTGGCACTATGACTTAGGGACAAAAGTAAACATCTTTAGCTTAGATTAAGATAAACTAAACATCTATACTTTATACCACATACATTCAGCACATAAAAGTATGTAAAAATTTGTGGTCTCAGAATTATTGTATTTAGATTAGTTATATTGATATGCTGGCCCAAAACCACATGCAGTCAGCAGAATTTTTTGATGCTTCAAGAAGCCATGGAGTAGACATCTCAGTATCTCTATGAATGGAGTCATGGTGAGGATAGGAACTAAGAAATCCTCTATATTATTAATGAATTTCAGTTTATTTAATTCCTTGTTTTCTTTTCCCTATTAAGGACTAGCCAGATCATGTCAGTTCCCAGAAGACTTACTCAACTGCTGTTGCCACACTATGTTATCAGCCACCGATGTACTTCTTGGTTCTGCAGAGTACTCAACACAGATTGACAAGTGGTAAATATATTCAGATACAAAGTTATTACATCTATAATTTTGAAATAATGTAACTGATAACACAGGGCATACTAATAGTGATAGTATTAGTATGATAACACAGGGCATACTAATAGTGATAGAAGAGTGGTTATTTTAAAGAGTCACAGCATAAGCAGTGAATAAGTGTTCTGGCATGGTATCAAGATTATCTATGTTTAAATATCAATTTCATCATCCAAATCACTGGCCTGTGCCTTAGATCCCACATTTAAGTAAATGGGAGTATTTAACAATAACTACTTTAATGTTCTGTAAATAATGTTAAAGTCAAATTAATTAACACATAAAAAATCTTAGAAAAGTATTGATTGACACAGTAATTGAAAGCAAAATTATTTTATCATTATTTAATATTCTTCAAAATCTACCAATTTTAAGTCATTCTAAAAACAATAAAAAAATGCTGTAACCAGAAAAAGTAAGCTCTGACAAAAGTTTAGAACAACACATATATGTGATAGGTAATTTATAAATAGTTGCTGTTAATTACTGAAATTATGTCATCTAGTGAAATAAAAGACAGTCTTAGGGACCTGAATCATCTGGGACAGGGTAGTGAATATTGTGTGTTCTCCAGTGTCAACCATGGGGCAGGGCTCTACAGTCACAGTTAGTGTTAAGAAAGGGGTTGCACATGGGGGCAGAGGTTCCTGTGCATATTTAAACATAAAAGGGCATTTTGTAAATCTGATTGAGTTCAACTATTTTATGTATAAACTGAACTAAACAAACCTCTTCACTGCTTGAGAAGAGGTACCTGTAACAGTTTATTTTCAAATTTTTGTTTCTTCACAAGCTGAATGATTTCCTACTCTGCCTAGAATACTGCAGGGTCATCTGGAATTCCATCCAGTGCTTCACAAAGATCCTCTGGAGGATGTTTGCAAAGACTCATCCTAAAGGGAATTGCTGTATGTTTTGCTCTGGAGCATGGTGTTTTTTCTGCTGTGTTTTTCTGATAACATATTACTCATTTCAGTCTGAGCGGATTGCTTAAGGGGACAAGGGGAATACAACAAAAATTCCAGAAAATATTACCTACAATCTGAAAAACAATGGGTCTTTACTACTAACAAAGTTAAAAATAATTTTGCAATTGTGCAATGAGTCCCTGAGAGCCTCTGGGGAAAATAGATATAGATCTGCCTTTGTCTCCAACAGGCTGATTAAATTCTAACAATGGTTTTGTTTATGTGTGGTGGTAGGGTAAAAGAATAAGGTTTCACAACATTCCTTCCTTCCTACAAAGAATAAGTCACCCCTATAATAAACGTTGGTGCACAATGCCCTGTTCTGGAAAAAAGAGCTACATAAAACAATGTAATATATTCAGTAAAAAACTTGACCATGAGAACCACTGTGACCACTGCCCTCCTGTAGCCCTTAACTCAGCAATTTAGATATTAACCAGATGAACCTAGTAGAGATGAACACATGAGATTACTTGCCTATCGCTTTTACCGCGAGAGTAATAAGAATAGTCTTAGGTCACATAGAGTTTAGTTATTAAGGAAATAAACATTGTATTAGCTCACTGATGTAGTTAGATATTCTTAAAACAATTGTGATTAGGTAAGGATAATCTGTAAGGTTGCTTTTTCTGCCTATGCTTTGGAAACTTCTTTAATTTCATTAACTACAAGACTGCCATTGTAGCCTGAAGAAAAATGTATATAAACCCATCCTTCCCCAGAATAAAGTGGGAGTGATTGCACCAGAACTAGAGTCTGTGTCTTTCATTCTCCATCCATCACCGACGCTGTCTCCCCGTACCCCATTACTTGTGTGGAACCCATAGACTCCTGATAGGGCTGGACCCCAGCAGAATACATTATAAAATGTGTGGCTAGCAGTTCTCTGTGGCCCTTTCTAGCACTGTAGATATCCTGAACCTTTCAGTCTGGGTCTCCATTTTTCTACTATTTTCTCCTACCTCTCCTCTCTCCTTCATGCACACTAGTCTTCCTGTATCAGACACCAATGGAGATGTTTGTAAACTCACCCATTAAAGCCAAAGTTATGTCAGCCTGGAAGTGAGATTGGGTAGACAAGTAATCTCTGTCACTAAACCTGGCAGTTCACATTCTCCTTTATCAAAAAAGTAGCCTAAATGAAGAACAATGGTACAGATTTTTTCTTCTTTATCACTTCTCCCTTTCAGTACAGAGCAGTTGATAGAATTTAAGGTTCAAGTGATCCAGGGACCATTTTTCAAACCCATTCCACTCTCTCAATCTCAACCTCAATAATTATATGTACTTCTTTATATAGCTGTATTTAAAGTGTTTTTGATGTGCCATATTTAAGGGTAGGTAGCAAGATACATTTCCAAACTTGTTTCCGTATGAAAAAAGTAAAGTTTGGGTCATTCAAAGTAAATAAAAGAAAACCAACATACTACCTCTAAACACCACTCATCACAAAGTATTTATTCCATAAAATAACACTGGGCTGGGGTTGTGGCTCAGTGGCAGAGCACTTGCCTTACATGTGTGAGGCACTGGGTTCGATTCTCAGCACCACATATAAATAAACAAAATGAAGGCCTATTGACAACTAAAAAAATTAAAAAATAGTAATAATAATATCACAGTAAAAATGATACATATATGAAAGTGAATGAAGATTTTCAATCACAGAAAAGACATGTAGAGACCAATGTTCAGGTTGTATAGTTCTAAAAAACCTCAACCATAGAACTTTAACACTGATCAAGCACACATTAAAAGAAGGTGGGCGGTTTGCTGCCCTTCGGAGCCTATTTGGACTAAAGTACTTATTTTAATAGCACACACACAGCATGAGGCCATGCTCTGAGAGTTATTCTCCATTTCCACAGTTTTCCCTGCATAGAGCATTTTGATCTATCAAAAATTTTATTATCCCATTTCTAGTAAGTGGATCTAGAGTATAGTTGAAGTATTTTGTGGAGGAAAGGTACCAAGAATAAGATTTCTGTTTATTTGAATATTTCCAATCAGCATTTAATTTTAAAAGTATATTAAACTTTTAGTTGAAATTCTTGCCCATTGACATTTTATTTTCCCTGTAGGAATCTTGCATTTTGCATGTGTTCTTATGTTCTAAGTTTTTTTAAAAAATATAGTTGTCAATGGGCCTCTATTTTATTTATTTACATGTGGTGCTCAACCCAATGCCTCACACATGCTAGGGAAGTGCTCTACTTTCCTACTGAGTTATACACTGAGTTATAACCACAGCCCTTATCCTACAATTTTTAATATTTCTTCTCCTAACTTTTGGACCAGGAGTTATTTACATCTAGGCCTTGAAAAAATGAATTTAACTGCCCATCACTGTTCTAGCTTTAATGAGTTCAGCAGCCCCAGGCAACTCACAACTTCTTTTGCAAACCTGTCCTGATCAAGACACAGTGAAGGGAAGCATTCTCAAATGCCCCTTTTAGATTCTAGCTCACACATTTCACTTTTAGTAATTTCCAGTTCCCTGAACCAGTTCCTTTTATTTTAGTAAAGACTTAACCTCTATGAGATAGTACCAGTACTGTCTGTCTGTGGATTTTGGAGCCAGTCCCATTACTTTGCAGTTACAGCATACTGGAATTGTTGAATTTTTGCCCTAAAATCCTGTGTCTCCACACAAAAGAGAGAAGCTTGGTTCCAATTGAAAATCTGAATTTCTAACTAAACCTAATTTTAGTTTTTGAAAATTCAAGTAATGTGTTTTTTAAAGTTCACTTTTTAGCCTTTTCATAATCCCTCCCATTTAATGCCTGGTGTGAATCGGCCATTTATTCACATTTCAAGTCATTTCTGTTACTTTGTAATAAAGATTACAGTTAACCTAATCTTTAGTGGGCACTTTCTAGTTCATTTACTTACTTTGGAACATTCCTGCTTCATGTATAAGTTTGGTGTCACTGTAATGGTGCCTCATGAATTTTTTCTTTTTTTTTTACAGAACAGAAAATGTTTTATCCCTGTTCTAAACTATACTACACAAAAGAATCTCTTTGTTGTATCTGCAGGTAGTTCCACAGTGATGTGATTCCTGAAGAATTTTTGCCAGGCTTTCTTCCATTGTTACCATCAATTTAGTAAACTATAAAGCAGTTTATCATGTCTCAGTTTCCACAAGCAATGCCTTCATTACCTAGTTTGATATTTGTATTACAGTACATTTTTGATCCATCAAAAATTGTGACTATCCTCACAAAAGTCCTACAAAATCACTTCTTTGTTGTTTGAGTTCATCACCAGTGAGTTTTCAAAATATTAAATTTTAAAATGTTAATTATTGTTGCAGGTATTTAGAGAAACCCAACTTCTATTGATACAGTAAATATAACAGGTGGGTGTGATTTTTCTATAGGAAGAATCAGGGCTAAACTTTTGAAATAATATGCTCAACTGGAAAGTATAGCAGTCTGGATGCTATGGACTGGTGACTATCCATTTAAGATTTTTGTTAGGGAAGAGAAAAGATATGAATATCTAAGTGGCTTCAAAGTTTAAAAAATGCTCTTCAGAACATTTTCTTTAATGAATGTTTATTGTCTAAATATGGCTTATTTTACTCTTATAAAATGTTACTTGTATATTACATTTATTAATTTTAATTCAAAATTAAATTCTTAGAGAATTGAAAACTAAAAGAAACAGTGATATGAATATGCTTTCTTATTTTGCCTATTGTAAAAAATAAGGAAATTTTACTAGAGAGTTCTTTGGTAGTAATTTTTGTCTTTCAAATATTTTCTCTTAATACTAAAATTATACAAAACTTTTACATAAAACTGAATGCAAAAGAAGTTACAGTTGGTTATAGTGTGTATATAAGTACAGTTCAGCATGGGCAAAATTAAAGAGAAAAAATTCACATCCTTATTAGTTCCACTGAAAACATTAAGAAAAGTTCTTCACTGTCAATAGTGTTCAATTCTTAAGAGCTTAGAGCATACAAAAAACAAAAACATTAAAATTCACTTAATGCAAAATGGATTTGCATATATACTTGAATATATAAAAACAATTTTTAAAATGCCAGAATAAATGTAGACTATCCATGTTATGAAAAGTGTAAACCAAATGGACAGATGGTTTCACAATGTCCTTTTGACACAGGTAAACTAGCCCAAGGAGACAAACTTGATCAGTAAATAAGCCTTTTATTTCAGCCAGACTGCATCAGAATTTCTGAGAGGTCAAAGAAAGCAGTACTGGAGAAGCAGCTCTATTCAGATGTGATTGGCACTGACATGTGTTAAGCATTGTGGGGAACTGCAAGGGGTAAAAATATTTGAAATAATTATTACAAATCCCCTGGAAAAAATGGGGTTCCTTAAATTCTCAAGCAGACCACAGTAGTTTTGTTCTCTCATCACCCCTGTGATGGATCAATTGCCAATCCATTTATAGAATGATTTACAGATGACAATTGCAAGATTACCTAGAGCAAAGAAGAATAAAGCCCATATAATGTACTTAATTAATCTATATGGCATGATACTAAAAAAAAAAAGTGCTTAATTTCATTGTGACTAAAGCATATTCAAATTCTGTTTTTAAAAGGTTCTAGGCTGTCTAGGAATGCTGATCTGCTTTAAATGTTGAGGAAGAAAATGTAAGTCAGAATCTTTATGAATCCATAATTTCTAATACTATATTTTGGAATTTGTCATCAGTTTTCCAGAGTACTACAAAGATGTTTTGCAGTAAACTACAAATGAGGATTGTTTATCTTAAAATATTTAGGAGAAATATCTCCTTTAGAGTTAAAAATGTATTTTTTTAAATATTTTTATTGGTTCTACTTAGTTACACATGAGAGCCGAATGCATTTAGTTTCATTGTGCACAAATAGTTTATTTTTTTTGTTTTATTTGTCAGTGGACCTTTATTTGTTTATATGTGGTACCGAGAATTGAAATGAACCTAGTGCCCCACACATACTATACAAGCCCTCTACAACTGAGCTCTAAACCCCAGCTCCTAAAAAAATATTTTCAATGATAAATAATATCAAATTAATTAAAAAGATGACTCATAAGAAAGAAAAACAGTGTACAGTAAATTTTTGTATTGCTCACAACTAAGATGATAAATAGCAAGATAAAAAGGTGTACATTTTAGAGACAAGTGTCAGTTCTGAAGCAAATCCATCATCTGTGCTCCCAATTGAACAAGCTGAAGTAAAGGCCTCCAGTTAATACCTGACTGTCTGCACCTAGATGTTTTATTGCTTAGGATCATATATGTCAAAATGATTTTCTATAATGTCTTGTAACTTAATTCCTATTTAGTCCAGAGTAAGTTTAAATATTAAACTTCAGCACGAAATATCAAACCACAAAGCCTGGCACCTGTTAGAAGTTCAATAAATATCTATAGACAAGTAAATATATTTTTGCACTGTTCAGACTATTTCAGTAAATTACTTATATCTGTGATTTCCTGCTTATAAAGGGTTGTCATTTCAGTTGATATCTAGGGGCTACAAATGAGCAGACAGTTAAAGTTCTGATTGCATAAAGATCACAGCTAATAAGCAGCAACACCTAATTTTAAATTCTAACTAGAATTTATCTGTACTAAATTGCCCAACTTCTTACTCTGGCAGGTGTTAGGGGTTGTCTTAATTACCGGTTCAATTTACTCAGTGGTTATTGGTATATTCAAGGTTCTTCTTCTTTTCTTGTGCTTTAAAATTTTTGATGTTTTCTAAAATGTTATCTACTTCAACTGTGTTTTCAAATTCTTCACATATACTTTATAGTCTTTTATTTATATTCCTAACCACTATTCCCATTGATTTGGAGTGAGCAATGGAGGAGAGCAGGCCTTGAATTTTCATTGTTAGAAGTTTTTTAATACTATGTTTGGGGTTTTCCTTCATCTTGTTGATATTTTCAATAGAATCCCTTTTCTGGGGTTAGGGTTGTAGCTCACTGGTAGAATGCTTGCCTAGCATGTGTTAGGCACTGGGTTTGATTCTCAGCATCACACATAAATAAATGAATAAAATAAAGGTCCATCAACATCTAAAATTTATTTTTAAAAAATCCCCTTTGTGGTTATTAGTCTTCTCTGTTGTTTTAAAGAGATCACTGACTTCTGCCCCTAACTATTTGGGTACACTCAATTGTCACAATTCTCAATTAGCCTGGTTTATTGTCATGTTTCTCAGTCCCTTTTAGTGGCTGTTTACTACAGTCCCCATTTTTCCTTCACATAATAAGTAAGTAATAGAAATGGTAGTGATAAAATTACAAATTATAATGAATATAAGAGATCCTACAGGTGGTCCAGAAAGTAGCTAATATTGGGGACATATATCTGCCAGAAGTCCCAAGCAAAACTGGAGCCCAGTGCTCCAGGTCAGACCATATTTGTTTCTGGACTTAATTCCCTCCAATTTACTGTCTTTCAGCATCTGATCTATAGAATACAAATGGTCAAATCAACCCTCTGGAATCAGAAGGATGTTTGGGATGGATAGCCTGAGATAACCTGGGGCAACTATAAGAAACCAATAGGAAAATGCACTTGCCAGAAAGGCAAATCAGTTTCTGACTGAGGGCAGTGTGTCCTTTGGGGGTGTGGGGGATGGGAGGCTGGGGAGGGGGATCACAGTCCTTTTTACATTGCAGCATAGGCCAGACTTCTGTCCTTGGTCTACTTTTCTCCATAGCCATACCTGGACCTGACAACCATTATCATTTTTGGCATCCCCAGTCAATGTTTCTTTTCCAAGAGAACTGTTCTTCTCTGGTGCTCTAAGTCAGTGAGAGTAGTGGTTGGGAATGCAAACTAAATTTTAATCAGGCTCTGAAAATTACTAGTGTGTGATCTTGGTTATACTGAGCAATATCTCTGTGCCTTAGTTTCCTCAACTTTAAAATAGAACTACTGGTAGCATTAAATAAAAAACTATGATGAATGGCCCAAACAGGCACACAGAAGCCTTCAATTCACATTAGCTATTGTAATTAAATATTGCCAGTCTCATAGTCAGTTTGCCTCTTCCTCATTTTCACTACATGCTTATTTCTCAAACCAAACTCAATTTCTTCTCAATCTTGCCTGTGAAATGTTTTCAAAATTGATTCCTATGTCTACTCTCCCTTCAGTGTTTGAAGTAGTATAATAATTTTCTCCTATCTTCCTGTTCCTTTCACTTTCTATTGAGTTATTCCTTCACATGGATATCATTCTTGAAGGTATAACAACATATTAAGGTGGAACTCTTCAAGTCCCACACCTCCTTTTCAGAATTTGTCTATCATCAGGTCTCTCCTGCATATGCTTTCCCTATCCAAATTAGACAGATCTATTAAGTTCTAAAATATGCTTTGCTCTCTATCAAAATCCTGTTCCTTCTCCCAGCTCAGCTCAGGCAGCACTTCTTCTTCAGAATCTGTCCAGTACCTGGATGCAAAGAACCACTCATTCCCTGTGCACATTGTTTACTCTCCTGTTAATTCACATGTTGTATATCTCTAACAATCCCTGCTTCAGAGCATTGCAGATATTTGATGACTTAGATTTTCCAAACTAAAAATTTCAACACACAGTCTCAAATGCAAATTTAAACTAGCTCCACTGGGTTTCAACATGTATCTGTACCTACTGAGTGCATTCAAATTTGATAAAAACCTATTTAAAAGGTTGGAATGGAACAGACATGTAAGCTCAAAATTCCAAATTATCCAATTAAAACAGACATTTCACTTTATTTGTAAATCTGGATCCTTGACATTCAACACTAAGCACAGTGTCCATGGCATCTACCTCTTTATAAAATATATCTCAGTTCAAAGCCTATCTCTTCCAGAAAGCCTGGTGCCTTTTCTCCTTATTTGGAATTCTTCAAAATATGCTATATCCTGCTACATTGATTGTAGATGAATGAACAATTAATGTACATGAATGATTGTGTGCAGAAACTCCTCAGCTCTGTCAGTTGTCCCACTCAGGTTTCCAACCTGTCTTTGCAAAGATCACAATAGGAAAGCTATAAACATCACTTAAAATTTTTTGTAGATCAAGTGTATTTTGTTTCCTTTGCCAGTACATTAATAGCATATGTGGAAGATGTTTGTTATTTTGAAAGGAGATTACTCTTATAAGTTTAGTGTGCATATAATCATAATCTGAACAGTGACAATCCATCAATTGCAATGTCTTGTTTCAGAAAATTGTCCTCTTATTATGTTTTTATTTATCAGTTTAAAAATTGTTCTGTTCAACTACCCTTTTCATTGGAAGAGTAATAATATTTTAAAAGGTGCATAATTGTTTTCCCTTAGTTTCATGATCCAACCAAAATAAAGAAATAAATAAAAGGGTCCAAGGCCATATAACCCATCAGCCATTGAGACTGGGTTGTATTTTTTTTTGGGGGGGGTTGCACTTTGAATGTCACCAAGAGAAAATCCAGGACTATTTGGTAAATCTACAAATGAAACTCTCAAGCAAGTAGTCTTTAAATGCAGCAATGAAGCCTGGTACATTGAAACAGCACTATAATCCTATTAACTCAGGACTGGGACAAGAGGATCACAAGTTCAAGGCCAGCCTCAGCAACTTAATAAGACCCTGTCTCAAAATCAAATGGACTGAGAATGCATCCCTGGGCCAATCACCAGTATCACCCCTCACCATACACAGTGCAATTTATTCTGCAGATTTCTAAATGTAAACTAGGAACCACTGGTCTTCAGTGGTTAACAAAGTATCAGCCCTGAACCAAGGACATTATTAGGCACTTAAATGAAATGTTTATGTCAGACCCTATCAAAGACCTAAGGACTCTGTAATCTTTATTTTAATACAAAATCCAGATGACTGGATTCTAATTTTCATATCTCCTGGTTACATACTTCACAACTCTCAGAGATCCTGATAATGTGTAGAACAACTGTGGACATGAACAATACTTATTGTTGGGAATACTGGATGAGAAAATTAGTATAATTTTAGTCATTCCCCAAATATTATCTAGGATATCACCAAGCCATATTTCAATCATGTGGCAGAATTCCCAATAAGGAGGGAAAGAAGAGGCCATTCATTGTTTACAAAAATGTGCTGAATTCCACAGAAGCTCTAGGTCCTGCCCCCAGGAGCCCACTGTAGCCACATAAGTCCTTTCTGCTCTACTCATTTCCAGAATTCTGCTGTTCTAACTTTGAACCTTTTGGACAATGAGGCCTTTTATCACCATTTTCCAATAAGAACCTAAATCTCATTGCATACATCATACTTCTGGCACAGAGATTGTACTTGGTATGTATAATTTTAACAAAAGATTAGGATGCCCAGGCTAAAGCTTTTTTAAAGTACTAGATTTTCTCATTGCTAATTTTACTTAAAATTACTAGTTTTTGCTTCTCTGCCTAAGTTAAAATTGTTAAAAATCAACATTTTGTTGTGACTAAAGCTTGATTTTATGTGATAGGAATAAGAGCCAGTGGGAAGAAAGAAACCTGATTTCTCCTGGGACATAGTCATATCATAATAGCCTACCCCAATTCCAGTAGTAAGCCAGAGAAATAAAGAGCAATTAGAATCTCTTTAGGTAACCATTTTCCAATAAAACCCTAAATCTCATAGTGTACATCATACTTCTGGCACAGAGATGAGAGTTGGCATGTATAATTTTGACAAGCAAAACAACTAACTCAAAAGGTAAACAGACTTGAATTTTTTTAACCCTTACCTTTTGTTGACATCTCTATGAATTCTTTGGTATCTTTTCATTTAGATAGCCATTGATAATTACTGACATCATCTGCACTCCAGTCAACAAGCTAAATCCTGGGAGACACCTTGGGAAACAGGATACAGTTCCAGTCTTGAAGGCCCACAGTCTACTGAAGTTTGCCAGATCAACAGGCAAAATACTAAGTGCTAAATGGCATGGGAGCCAAAGAACTGCAACCAGTTGGAAATAAAGCACACTGGGGACACATGATGCATGGTGGATGAAACAACTCTAGCATTCAGTAGGGGGAGTTTGCACTGTGTCTAACACTTCTTAATTCCTCTTCCTAGGATCTATCCTGCCTATACTCACATATCCAAAAATAATAATGTGGGTGGGTGAGAAAAAATATTTTGGCATCAAAGAAAAAAATTACCAATATCCACATTGATAGAAAGTGATACTACTTCAAGATTCAAGCATGTAAGTGAATAATAAATAATGCTCTCCTAATCCAGAGAGTTTGAAAAGATAAAAGAACTAAGTTTTCATTGCTTTTTTAAATTTTTTAATCTTTATAGGCAGCATTTTAATGCATTATACAGAACTGGTGTACAAATTTTTATTTCTATAGTTGTGCACAATGCAGATTCATACCATTCATATAATCATACATGTACATAGTGTAATGATGTCTTTCTCATTCCACCATCTTTCATACCACTGCTCCATCAACCCTCTCATTTCTCTCTATGTAATCTAATATTCCTCCATTATTTTCTCACCTTCCACCCTATTATGTATCATCATTCACTTTTTAGAGAAAACATTCAGCCTTTGGTTTTTTGGATTTGGCTTATTTCATTTAGCATGATATTCTCTAATTCCATCCATTTTTCTGCAAATGCCATAATATTATTCTTTATGTCTGAACAATATTCCATTGTGTATATACACCACAGTTTCCTTATCCATTCATCTGTTGAATGGCATCTAGTTTGGTTCTACAATCAATCTGAATTGAGCTTCTATTAACATTGATGTGGTTGCATTACTGTAGAATGCTAGTGTGAACTCCTTTGGGTATAAAGCGAGGTGTAGGATAGCTGTGTCAAAAAGTGGGTCCATTCCAAGTTTTCGAGGAATCTCTATACTGCTTTCTAGAGGGACTGTAATAATTTTCATCTCCACTAGCAATGTATGAGTCTACTTTTTTCCCCACATCCATGCCAAAATATATTATTGTTTTTGTTCTTGAAAATAGTAATTCTTATTTGAGTAAGATAAATTCTTACAGTTGTTTTAACTTGCATTTCTCTAATTACTAGAGATGTTGAGAACAAGCTTTTTAGTTTGAATCCATCCCATTTATTGATTCTTGCTTTGATTTCTTGAGCATTTGGGAGTCATGTTAAGGAAGTCTGATCCTAAGCCAGCATGATGAAGAGTCGGGCCTACTTCTTCTATTAGGTGCAGGGTTGCTGGTCTAATTACTTCTTTGACCCACTTTGATTTGAGTTTTGTGCAGGGTGAGAGATGCAGGTTTAATTTCATTTTACTGCATATGGATTTCTAATTTCCCAGCACCATTTTTTGAACAGGCTATTTTTTATCTATTGTGTGTTATTGGCTCCTTGTGTAGTATGAAGTAACTGTATTTTTGAGGTTTTGTCTATGTGTCTTCTATTCCATTGGTCTGTCTGTTTATTTTGGTTCCAAAACCATGCAATTTTTGTTATTATTGGTCTGTACTATAGTTTAAGATCTGGTATTATGATACCTCCTGCTTCACTCTTTGTGCTCAGGATTGTTTTAGTTATTCTGGATTGTTTATGCTTCCAGATGAATTTCATGAATGCTTTCTCTATTTCTATGAGGACATCATTGGAATTTTAATTGGAATTGCATTGAATCCATTTAGCACCTTTGGTAGTGTGGCCATTTTGAAAATATTAATTCTGCCTATCCAAGAATATAAAATATCTTCCCATCTTTTAAGGTTTTCATTATTTTCTTTCTTTAGTGTTCTGTAGTTTTCTTTGTAGCAGTCTTTTGCCTCTTCTGTTAGATTGATTCCCAAGTGTTTTAGTTTTTGAGGCCATTGTGAAAGGAGTGGTTTTCCTAATTTCTCTTTCAGAGGATACATCACTTATGAATGGAAATGCAATAGATTAATGTGTATTGATTTTATACCCTGCTTCTTTTCTGAATTTATTTATTAGGTTTAGAAGTTTTCTGGTGGAAATTTTTAGATCCTATAAATATAGAATCATGTTATCAGCAAATAGTGATAGTTTGGTTTTTTCTTTTCATATTCCTTTAATTACTTTGTTCTGTCCTACTGCTCTGGCTAGTGTTTCTAGGAAGATTTTGAATAGAAGTGGTGAAAGAGAGCATACATGTCTTATTCCAGTTTTTAGAGGAAATTCTTTCAGTTTTTCTCCATTAAGAATGATGTAATCTGTGGGCTTAGTATAAATAATCTTTACCATGTTGAGGTATGTTTTTACTATCTCTATATTTTCTACTCTTTGAGCATGAAGTGGTGCTATATTCTTAACTTTAAGTCTATTGATGTAATGAATTATGTATTAATTTCCAGAGTTGAACCACCCTTCCATCCCTGGTATCAACCCTACTTGATCATGGAGCACTAACCTTTTAATATGTTCTTTTATGCAATTTGCCAGAATTTTTTCAAGGATTTTTCATCTATGTTCCTCAGGAATATTGAGCTAATGTTTTCTTTCCTTGATGGGTCTTTTTCTTGTTCTGGTATCAAAGTGATTCTAGCTACATAGAATGAGTTTGGAAGGGTTCCCTTCTTTTTTATTTCCTGGAATACATTGAGGAATATTTGTATTAGTTATTCTTTGAAGGTGTTATAGAATTCAACTGAGAATCCATCTATTCCTGGGCTTTTCTTCATTGATAGACTTTTGAGGGCTTCTTCTATTTTTGTGCTTCGAATTGATCTGCTTACATTGTGTATGTTTTCCTGATTCAGTTTGGGAGGATCTTATGTTTCTAAAATTTTTACAAAGCCTTCAATATTTTCTGTTTTGTTGTATAGATTTTCAATATAGGTTCTAATTGTGTTATGTACTTCATTGGTGTCTGTCATGATATTTTCTTCTTTATTATGATTTTTAGTAATTTGAGTTTTCTCTCTATTTCTCTTTGTTAGTATGGCTAAGGGTTTATCTATTTTGTTAACTTTAACAAAGAATCAACTTTTTGTTTTGTCAAATTTTTGAATTGTTACTTTTGTTTCAATTTCATTGATTTTAGCTCTGATTTTAATTACTTCCTGTCTTCTACTTTTGGTGTTGATCTGTTTTTCTTTTTCTAGGGCTTTGAGATATAATGTTAGGTCCCATCATTGTTGACTTTTTATTATTTTAATGTATGAGCTCAATGCAATAAACTTTCAATTTTTTACTGCTTTCAGAGTATCCCATAGATTTTGATATGTTGTTTTGTTGTTTTCTTTTACCTCTAAGAATTTTTTATTTCTTTCCTAATGTCTTCTGTTATCATTGCATCATTAAATAACCTATTGTTTAGCCTCCAAGTGTAGGAGAAGTTTTTGTTATTTATTTTATCATTTATTTCTAGTTGCATTCCATTATGATCTGATAGAACACAAGAGAGCATCTCTAATTTTTTTGTATTTACTAATGGCTTTTTTTGTGGCATAGCATATGGTCTATTTTGGAGAAGAATCCATGAGCTGCTGAGAAGAATGTGTAATCACTTGATGATGGATGAAATACTCTTTAAATGTCCATTAAGTATATAACATTGATTGTATTATTTAATTCTGTAGTTTCTTTGTAATTTTTTTGTTTGGAGTTTCTATCCAGTGATGAGAGTGGTGTGTTAAAGTCATCCAGTATTATTGGGTAGTGGTCTATTTGATTCTTCAAATTGAGAAGTGTTTGTTTGATGTACATGGAAGCATGAATGTTTGGGGCATAAATATTTAAAATTGTTATGTCTTGCTGCTTTATTGTTCCCCTAAGCATTATGAAATATCCTTCATTATCCCTTCTGACTTAGATTTGAAGTCCACATTTTCTGATATAAAGATGGAGATCCCTGATTTTTTACTCAGTCCATGCACATGGTTTGTTTTTCTGAATCCTTTCATCTTTACTTTGTGGATGTCTTTTTCTATGAGATGAGTCTCTTGAAGACAGCATATACTTGGGTCTTTCTTTTCAATTCAACCTGCCAATGTCTTTTGATTAATGAGTTTAGCACATCAACACACAGGGTTACTATTTTGATATGATTTGTATTTCTATTCATTTTTGCTTAATTTCAACTTGAATTTTTTTAACTTGAATTGGTTTCTCCTTTGATTGACTTTTCCTTCAGGGGTTTTTCTCCATTTGTGGAATTATATTTTTGTTTTTCACTTCCTCCTCATGAAATATTTTGCTGAGAATTAACTCTACTCCAGGCTTTCTATATGTATGGTCTTTTAGCTTTTGCTTATCATGGAAAGATTTTATTTCATCATCAAATCTGAAGTTTAGTTTTGCTGGGTATAAGATTCTTGATTGGCATCCTTGTTCTTTAAGAACTTGAAATATATTGTTCCAGACCCTTCTTGCTTGTAGGGTCTGGGCTGAGAAAACTGCTGATATCTCTATTAGTTTCCCCTTATACATAATCTGATGATTTTCTCTCACAGCCCTTAAAATTCTACCTTTATTTTGTACGTGAATATTTTCATTATAATGTGCCTTGGTGTGGATCTATTGTAATTTTCTGCTCTGAGTGTTCTGTAAGTCTCTTGTATTTGATTTTCCATTTCATTCTTCAGGTTTGGGAAATTTTCAGATATTATTTCATTGAAGATGTCCATTTCTTTGGTTTGTATCTCTGTGACTTCCTCATTCCCAATAATCCTTAAATGGTCCTTTTATGATGTCCCATAATTCTTGGAGGTTCTGTTCATGATTTCTTACCATCTTCCCTGTTCGGTCAACTTTATTTTCAAGATTAAATATTGTGTTTTTATTCTCTGAGATTCTGTCTCCCACAAGATCTAGTCTGTTGGTGATACTATGTATTGAGTTTTTAATTTGGTTTCTTATTTCTTTTATTTCAAGTATTTGTTTTTTTTTCCCAGAATGTCTATCACTTTTCTGAAGTGCTCTTTCCTTCCTATATTTTCTCTGTTTATTGGAGTGATCACATATTACCTGCATTTGCTCTCTTATGTTTGCTTCATGGATCATTTTAATTATGTAGATTCTAGACTCATTTTCTGTGATTTCTACTGCCACACTGTGATTCACTTCCATACAAAATCTTGCTACACTATTTTAGCTCCTTCTCAAAGAAATGCCTAAATTTGTCAACAATGCTTCTGTGAAGTGACAGCAAATCATGAGACAGCTACATATTCCAAGTGGAACTGGTTGGCATCCAGTTGAGATTGAAGGGTGTGGAGATTCCAGGCTCCTTCAGGAG
Organism: Sciurus carolinensis; assembly: GCF_902686445.1. NCBI lineage: Eukaryota > Metazoa > Chordata > Mammalia > Rodentia > Sciuridae > Sciurus > Sciurus carolinensis. The sequence goes on from NW_025920157.1 coordinate 165,962, forward strand.
ACAGCACTTGGTTTTTCTCCCCAGGGATTCCTTCAAGGCCTTGGGATTATTGGGTCCCAATGAGTGCATGCTGTGACATCCTGGCCCCTCTGCAGATCCCTGGTAAATTCACAGAAAGGCAGACTGATAGCAGCACAGCATCACAGTGCTTATGGCAACCAGATAAGCTTTTTGTCCTTGCCCTTTCTGGCAAAGACTCAAGGCAAGGCCAGGCTCAGCTGTGATAATAGGAGGGAAGACCAAGGTAGGCAGCCCCAGGGGTCTGTTATTTTCAAGAAATGCAATCCCAACTTGTCCACCCACTGGAAGGGGAGAGGGTGTGTTGGGGCATGGCAAGTCTGACCTGAATATTCTAGTTCCTTCATGAGCAAGGAACCCCGATGAAATCTGACAGTCCACACTACCCTCCAGGTCTCTGAGGTGGTGCCATCCTCATTCAGCATGCACCAGGCATGCTGGCCATCTGGTGACACCTATTCTGCTATAGCCTGCTGGTCCCCAACAGGTCTAGTGGCCAGGGAAGTCATAGAAGCATGTTCAATTGCTTGCTTGAGGATCACCCAGCAAGGCACTTTGACCCAGTGTCACTGACCTTGCACACAGCTCCTCCAAGCCTGGACTTACCTACTATTTTTCTCAGTGAGAAAAATTGCCCAGGACCCTCACAGACACATGAATTGATGGCTGGTGACAGCCTCAGATATAGGGCTGTGGTGCCCCCCTGTGGCTCAGTGAGTTAGGTGTTGATTGATTTGAAAAACATCACTGAACTCTTTCAGGGTACTCCTCCTTTTCTACAATGTTCAAACAGGTGAGAACACAAACCTGTGATGTTGAACTTCTATTCTAGCTGAAAGTGGGTGCCTGCTGTTCTCCCTAGAGTGGAGAGAAGGGACTGAGCTATTTAGCATATGTGATGGAGGCCAGGAGGCAGCTAGCCAAAAAGTAGAGTTGCTCTGTTCACATTCCACCTGCCAGGTCCCACTACATTTGTTATTGACCTGCAATTAGCTCACTGCCAGAAACTTTTGAGCCCAACTTTCCAAGGAGCTCTTTAACTTACCCTTAAAAGCACATATATCTCAAAAATCTGCCTTGGCATAAAGGTTCATCCTCTTGAACTGACTCATGCATCTCAGACACAGGCCCTCTGTGATGATGCCCAGGGTCATTATAGCAGGTCCTGGAGGATGCAGACTACAGGTTAGTGTCACACCCTGGTTCAAAGGAGCTCCAAGAAAGTTAATGTGATGGATGAAACAAGTACCTAATAGTGATGTGAGGAGCACAGTTGTACAGTGCATAATATTATCTTCACCCATGCCTCATGATGCAAGATCAGAATTGTACAACATTTCAAAGCTGAGTATTGAAAAATGAAAACACTGCAAACTTTTCTATAGGGCACAAACTGCAGAAAGTTGTTGGAAAAAAAGATAAATTCAGTGAACACATACTAAAAAAATTTGTCTTTGCTAATGGTCTGCACAAATAAGTGTATTGACCCCTGAGTTTCAAAATAATATAAGAAAACAGCAGGAAGAAATTGAGAGATCTTTTGGTAAGAAAAGAAAATCACTGACAGTAATTCAACTTGCAAAGGACATGAATGCCTTTTCAAATTTATGGCTCTCTCCTATTGCTTGCAATGGACAGCAGATTACAAGTATATTGATTTTGTTTGTTCTACACATGACCTGTGATATCATGTGTAGGACATGAGGATGAGGAAAGACTTTTCTTCCACCATACCAGCAGAACCAAAGCACCACAACTTACACAAGTATAAAATTGTAAAGCCAGCTGTGAGTGACAACTCTCAAATAAATCATTTCCTTATCATCAGATTTTAAAACAAAATAAATCACTACTAAAATGCAGAAATGTAGACCTGATATGGTTGAAACCTGAATTTAAAAAACAGAAAATTTTAAAGAAAATCTAAAGGTGTTATATGAGTTTTTGTCAGGAAAAACAGATCCTAAAACATTTATATAATACAAAATATTTGTTTTCTTTTCAATGGTTATATGCACTACAAAGATGCTGCATGCCTCTAATATCCCTGATTTCCTTCTTGATATGTGTACTTTCCAAATAGATGTTCATGAGTGAAGCATTGAAAAACCAATCCAAAATTTACACAAATCTATGGGAAACATGAGAACTGCCTCCTACACCCAATTCTACACAGCATGGCTTCAGAATATCCATCAAAATGCATTCTACTGTGATGTACAACTAATTTTAAGTAATAAATAATATACTAAAAATTAGTAAAAACTCTATAAAATGCTTCATTAGAGCAGTGACTGGACCTACAATGAAACAGGAAAGCAGGAATTAAATATCCATTGTGGATCCTGAGTGACATCAGAAGAAACTAAGATATTTATTCAACACAGAGTGACTCAATTACTTTAAGAAAAAATAATATCTTCCCAGAGTCAAACAAAACAGTGAGAAAACGTAGTGCCAAGAGCAGCTCTCTTTTGTCATCATCTCTAGGTTTCCTAGCTGACCTTTAGGTTGACTTCCATTGCTGCCAGATTTACCATTCCACACAGAGAGTGTTATACTCCTCCTGTGCTTATTTTGGACAGTCATATTCCTGTCCTGGGGCTGCCCTAGCATTTTGCAGATGGGTCTTATTACACTTCAGGGAATGGTTGAAGAGCAGAAGGACCACTGGCCCTTGCTGAACATTAGGAGGTACTGTTCCTCTTTCTTATCCAAGATCTTGACCAATTGAGTAAAAATGAGGCTTTACTTGCCTGGGGAAGCCACACAGTCATCTTTAAGTCACTTTCCAGGATGTCCATATATCCATTATTTTCCTCAGTATCCACCTCAGCAGTGGCCATGAAGAATCACTTCAGCTAAGGGTCTCTGCTCCTCTATTTCCATCTTCCACTCAGGGTAAAACACATCAGGTAAGGGACTGTGCTTGGACTGTGTAAAGTCCTCTTTGTGGCTGGCTCACTCTCTCAGCAGGGACAGGACTGGAATGTGTTGGTTTCTATTGCATCTTGAAGACAAATCATTTTTTTTGTCCTCCCCAGGACTGCTGGCAGCCTTGTCACCTGCCTCATTCTTCCTACAGCTGTCCAGTGCATGGAAGTTGGAAATGTTCTGTAGCACCAGGAGTTGGTGATATATGGTTGCTGTGATCCACAGCAACTGAACTGGTAAGGTCTGAAAAAATCTGATGACTGCTAATTTCAAATAACCCACATGGCTTCCTGGGTGACCTGCTCAAATGTCCATTCTGCCAGGTTGGGGTCAATAGGGCTGAGGGAATCCATGTGAAGAACTGCATCAGAAAATTCAGAGGACTTTGATGATAGGGAAGATTGAGATGCTTGCCTTTATAGTCAGAAAGCAGCAAAAGTAAAGGCTCCCTATGTGACACTTTGGCATCTTACTACAGAGCCCAGCAAAATTGTGAATGGTCTGGGTCAGAGTGCTGACCAGAGAGGAAGAAGCTGTGTGCTCTGGTGACCCCAGGAGGTCACAAGTGCCTAGACAGAGGCCTGGGAGGGGGCCTGGACTCTGGGTGTTCCTGAATATTCCAGCAGGATTGAGAACTGAGCTTTGAACAGGATTGAGCTGGGGCACAACCATCATGGTAAAGTAGGGAGAATACTGGTTACAGAGCCCAGGACAAGGTGGACAACAGACACCCAGTACAGTGGACCAGGACCAGGAATGGAGCAGACCAGGGTGGTACTAAAGGATGGAGGGAGGAAGAGCAATGCAATCGGGAACCCAGTTGTGAGAGGGACGTGGGGAGGGTGGAGAGGGATGGAATTATGCAGGATTCAGGCTGGGGAAGCCTCCAGTAAGGTTTTGTAATGTGGTTAATTTCTTGAAATTGTCGACTACAATTCTAAGTCCCTACAATATATATGAGAATTACCTTACAAATTTTGCACATTTAAGAAATATTGTTTATCAGTTTTATGATACAATTATGAAAAATAAATCACACTTAAAAATGTGAAATCAATGACATGACACCAGCAGAAACAAAATAGTATTATAAAAGATTACAGATCAAGCAGATTTTCTTATTAAAAACAAAGTCTAAAGAAGAATCAGCTCAATGCTTCCTGGGTTATTGTGATTAAGACCAGACTGACCAGTGAATGCCAAGAATTCCTACAACATGTACACACACTCATATGCATTTACAGTTAGCTCCCTAATATTTTAAAGATAAAGCTGAATCTGTGCTCTAGAACAGTTCATGAAAAAGTACAATTCATTTTAATATATGATACAGGAGGCCAGACACTAACACAGTGAAAATCTAGTTCAGAACTATATTTCCAGTGACTCAATGTGGTAGTTAGTTAAGTAACTAAAGGAAGAAATGAAGGAAATCATAGATAAAAGAGCATACTTTGCAAAGCTTTGATTAAAGATAGGTCTTAGACTGGATGCAGTAGCACATTCTGATAATCCCAGCAGCCCAATAGGCTAAGTCTGGAGGATCACAAGTTTGAAGGGAACTCAGCAGCTTAGTGACAAATTGTCTCAAAATAAAAAGTGAAAAAAAAAGAGTAACTGTGGATGTAGCTCAGTGGTAAATCACCACTTGGTTTATTCTAAGTACAGAGAGAGAGAAAGAGTAATCAAATTGTCTTAAGGCAAATGAATGAAAATTACAAATATTCAAAGAAAGAATCTTCTAGTTTTTAAAAAAATGAATATGCTGTCTGTTATTAAATCTCTTAATTTCAGACTTTTCTCTGATAGCCACAAACACAGACTATTATTACATATAACATAACTAAGGAGATTCCTTGATTTATTTCAAAACATGAATTTATTCCCATTTTCTATAAAAGTACTATAAAAGAATGATTTATCCAAAGATAATAGATATGTGTTTTATAAACTGAAAATTTCCAGGAGAGATGTGCAAGTAATTCATCAACTGGAGAAATTAAAAATAAAATCATTAAATTTATATTAACCAAGGCCAGGGAAAATGTCATATATGTTTCAATCATTGCCTATAAGCTAAAAGAAATAATTTTTTTTAAAAAAATGAAAGATAAGATGCCATAACATATAAAATTTCAGTGAAATGTGGTACTTTCTCCTTGTAGAAATGAAGAGTAATCAATATGAATAACTTCTGTAAACAGTATTCAATTTTATTTTAAAAAGTTATAATCCATCAGATTGCTATCTCCTGAGGTATCTCCACACAGCCCTTGTAACAAAACTATTCATTAAGTATTTAAAAGAAAAAAAATGTCCAATTTTATAGAAAATAGTATACTGAGACTCAACATAACCATAATTCAGGATGAAAGGAAAATAGCTAAACTACACTTAGTTGCTCATCATCCTGTATGTAAACCTACATGAAGAAATTTAACTCTGAATATTCTATCCCTTTGCTTTCATCCATACAAAATATGAATATGATGTATTTTTCCCATCTCATGTTTTAAAAGTAAAGCATGTATGTGAACTCTCTGCTTCATAATCCAGATTGTCTCTTTTTGTCATGTTTCAAATTTGTTTATCTTCAGAAATTGAAAAATTATCACAAATGTCTCATTCAGCTAGAGATTTATCATTCACTGAAAGATTACCATAGGATGAAGGGTTTGAAAATTAAATAGCTTGAGCAATTATTTCCTGTAGTAGGATGAAGATCAGTGATGAATGACAAATCTAAGAGCAAAAGAATTTCTAAACTTTATGCTTAATTAGAAAACATTACTTAGGAAATATGTGACATTAGAAACAAATCCCAATGATGCACAAGGAAACAGGGAAATTCCTAAAAATATGAGTAGGAACAAAGTTAAAAAGTAATTTAAAAGAAAAAAAATAGAACAGAAATGCATTCAAACAATACTATGAAAACATATAACTGAAATTCAAGTTCAAACATTTTGGTGCTAGGAAGACATGACTTTTGTCCACCTTGTCTGGTTTCCATACCAACACTACCAGTATGGCATTTCAACTGTGATTTAAAAGCTTATAACAATACTTGATCCTCATTAATCTTTGCCTTTATTTTGTAATTGAGTCTGAGTTTCTTGGTGGTTTGTAAACTCTTTTTCAAACTGAAAAGGAAAAGAGGAAGAAATTTGGCAATAAAAAGCATTATTTGTCATATAAAATATATATGATCTGCCAATAGAACATACATTTCTGAATTGGTTTGGAAAAAGAAATGGTTAATTTTTGTGATTAGTCACCTATAGCCTTTCTCTTGGTCTCTCAAGTTCCCAGCAAAATCATTCATTTACAAGGGAAGGCAAAGCCAGAGGTGAAGTCTATGGCATTCTCTCATCAGAGTAAACTGGCTCATAGATATCTATCAAAATGGCCATCTTTAAAGTCCCTCAATGTCATTGTGATTTTGTGTGAAAGTAAGAGAAAAAAGCATTATATTAAATTTCTCCCTGCCCCCACCTTTTTAACCTTATATTTAAACTTACTAGAAGTTTATCAAGATAATTTAAAATTTTTCTTTTCAAAATATTTTATTAATAAACAACTTTTCTGTAAATACATCACTTACTTGCTCTTTTCTTATAGCAACATATCTCCTAGTATCTTTGGGTGATTAATGGTAAGTTAATCTTTCAATGTCCCTAGTGCTATACCTTTTGAGAGGAAGCAGGCAATAAAATTTGGGGAATCCAATGAGTTTTCTAAATTATATAGCCACTAGTCACAAGTTTCCACCTTGCATTCAAACAGCCCTATTCTGCCTTCATCAGGATTGAAACCCTCCCCTAAGAAAACTGAATTTAAATAGAATATGGTCTCTTGATCAAGAATAAGTATTTAGCTCTTTTTTAAAAAAATAAAATAATTAAAAGAAGATACAATTTCTTCACAATTGTAGCCTCAACCTTTAAACACCATCAAACCTCACCTAGAAAAATAACAATATAGATCCCAACAGTACTCTAAGGACTTTTACTTGTATTTAGTTTAGAAAGGGATCTTATTTTGACTATAACAGAAAGAAGTAGTTAGGAGTCTGCAGCTAGATATGAGACTAAAACAACCAAATTTCTGCCCCTCCAAGTCTGAGTCACTCTGATGAAACCACACCACCTTGCTACAATTAAAGTGTATAAAATGCTTTCCAGTTTTTCTAATAGGCTACCTGTAGAGAGGTTTTAGGAGCATGGCAAAAATGAGCAAAAGTTGGAGATACTGTATATCCCCATACCTTCCACGTAAGCATACAGTCAATTTCGTACTAAAGTTTTAAAGAACAGAAAGCATATTAAAGCTTTATAACCAAAAGTCTGTGAAGTAATAAATATTATTTTAATTCACATTTATAAGGGAGTAAAGTGAATGACAGTCCCAACTTCTGTTTTCAGATGAAGATCATAGAAACTAACAGTAAAAACTGCCCAGTGTCCTTCAGCTCACCTAAACCACAGCAATGTGAGCACTCCCACTTCAACTGCAGCTCCTCCAAACATTTCCTACCAGGAAGTAAGTAAAAAATGCTATTTGTCAACCTAATGTAAGAAATTTAAAGCCCCAATCACATTCAGAAGTTAACCCAATTCAAATAATGTCTCCTCTACTCTTAAACTTCTAGTGCTTTTATTATAATCATGAAATGAATATCCCCTGGAATGTGGCTCCATTGATTTCTTTTACAATACAATAAATATATAACTGCATGCCTAGAACATTTCAGAGGATATGGTGCTGGTTGGAATTAAGACTGTTAAGCAGAACAAGGCAAGTACTTGTTGTAAGCAGTCTGGTAGTGAACTAAAAGCAAACACCCCAACTCCATGAGAAATACCAGTAATAAAATCAGAGAAAGACTGAATGCCACTGAATGATTCCTTGAGAAAAAAAATATCATGCTTACAGAACTTGAAGAGTTAGATGAGAAGTGCAGCTAGCATTTCAAGCAGAGGAAAAAAAAAACAATTCACAGGGGAATTATAAGCAATCCTTTGTCAGGGGCACAAAAGAAGCTATAAAAACCAGCTGTGGAGATGAACCTGGAGGTATATAAAAGGAACAAAAGGTTTTTTTTCCACAAGTTTAATATTCTATTTTACTAATTAATTTATTCACATTTTCATAATAAACCAGATACTTTTTAACTTATTAATTATACATGATAGAATACATTTACACAGTTTGAAATATATACAAAGGAATTGTAGTCTCTTATGTTTCTTATTATACAAATTTTGAATCACATCATTCATGCAGTTCTACTTGTTGATGAGGTAATATGAATGTTTCACACTACTATCATTCCTACGTGCATAAAAATCCCCTTAACCTTGCTCCACTATACCTAATATAAAGTGATTCTATTCTTTTCTATTGCCGCCCCACTTTTTGGAATTAGCATCCACATAACAGAGAAAAACATTTGGACTTTGGTTGTTTTTGGCTTGGTTCATTTCACTTGGTATGATATTTTCTAACTCCATCTATTTACCAATAAATGCCATAATTTTGTTCTTCTTTAAAGCTGAGTAATATTCCATGGCATACTCTCTACATATTTTCTTTATCCATTCATCTGTTGAAGGGCATCTAGAGTGTTTCCATGTTTTACCTGATGTGAATTGAGCTGTTATAAACATTTGTATGACTGTGGCACTGTAGAATGCTGGTTTTAAGTCCTTTGGGTATAAACAGAGGAGTGGGATTGGTGGGTCAAATGGGAGTTCCATTCCAAGTTTTCTGAGAAATCTCAATACTGCTTTCCATTATGGTTGCACCAATTTGCCTTCCCACCATCAATGGATGAGTGTGTCTCTTTCACCACATCTTCAGCAACATTTATTGTTGCTTGGATTATTGATAATTGCCATTCTGATTGGAGTGAGATGAAATCTTAGGGTAGATTTTATTTGCATTTCTCTAACTGCTAGAGATACTGAACATTTTATATATATGTTGAATGATTGTATAGTTTCTTCGGTGAAATGTCTGTTCAGTTCCTTAGTCCATTAATTTATTGGGTTATTTTTTTTTTGGTGTTAAGTTTTTTGAATTCTTTATATTGTCTAGAGATTAATGCTTTTTCCAAAGTGCATGTGGTAAAGATTTTCTCTTAATTTGTAGGCTCTCTCTTCGCATTATTGATTGTTACTTTTGCTGAAAAGAAACTAATTAGATTGAGATCATACCATTTATTGATTCTTGATTTACCTTGTTGTGCTTTAGGGGACTTGTTAAAGATATCAGATCCTTGATGGATATGGTGAAGATATGGGCCTATTTTTTTCTTCTAGTAATCACAGGGTCTCTGTTCCAGGTCCAAAATCTTTTATCCACAGTGATTTGAGTTTCATGCAGGATGAGAGATAAGGACTGAATTTCATTTTGTTACATGTGGCTTTCCAGTTTACCAGCACTATTTATTGAATAAGATATCTTTTCTCAGTGAATATTTTTGGTGCCTTTACCTAACATGAGATACCTATTTTATGTGGGTTTGTCTGTGTGTCTTCTATTCTGTACCATTCATCTATATATTTGTTGTGGTGACAATATCATGTTGTTTTAATTACTATGGTTCTGTAGTATAGTTTGAGATCTGGTATTGTGATGCTCCCTGCTTCATGTTTCTTGCTAAGATTTGCTTTGGCTCTTCTGGGTCTCTTGTTTTTCCAAGTGAACTTCATGATTGCTTTTGCTAGTTCTATGAAGAACACCATTGGGATTTTAGTAGAAATTGCATTAAATTTGAATAATTCTTTGGTAGTATGGCTATTTTGACAATATTAATTCTGCTTATCCAGGAACATGGGAGGTCTTTCCATCTTCTAAATCTACACTGATGAGTCAATATAGATGAATCATCATTGACAGGTCAATGCCGATGAATCTACCCCATCAAGTTGATACTGATGAATCTAACCCAATGGATTGATATGGATGGATCTACACTGAAGACTCAATATCAATGAATCTGCTCCAATTGGTCAAAATCAAAGAATCTACACCACTGAATCAATATCAATGAATCAACATCTATGATTGACATTAGTCAATAGATCCCATCAAGTTGATATTGACTGTTCTAACACAATGGGTTGATGTGGTGTAATCTACACAGACAAGTCAATAACAATGAATATGCACCAAAGAGTCAATATTGGCAAACATACTTTGAAGGGTCAATACAGATGAATCTAACTTGATGGATTGATATTGATGATTGTACACCAATGGGTCAATACTGATGATCTACACTGACAAGTTGATATCTACAAATCTACCTAACAGTTTGGCATAAATGAATCTACATCCTATCATTGATAATGACAAATTGATAATTAAAAGTCTACCACAAGAAATCAATATTCATGAATCTACATGCTTATATCAATAGTGAAAAATCTACCCCAATGTGTTGATTTGATTAAATCTAACCCAATGGATGAATATTGACCAAACTACATTGATGGGTCAGTGTTGAAAATGTACCTTGAGAGGTCAATATTGAATCTACCCCATAGATTTAATTTCAATAAATCAACACAAATGGGTTGATATCTATTAATCTACATTGAAGACTTGATATAAAAAATCTACCCTGATGAGTTGATATTTATGCATCTGCACTGATGAGTCAATAATGATGAATCTACATTAATTAATCAATATCAACACATCAATATCAATGAATCTACCAACAAGTTGATATTGATTAATCTACACTGATGTATTGATATGGATAAATCTACCCCTACAGTTTGATATTGATAAATCTACCCCTATGGGTCCATATCTATAAATCTATGCCATCAAGTCAGTATTGATAAATCAACCCAATTAGTCAAATTTGATAAGTCTACACTGGGAAGTGGATATTGATGAATCTAACCCAATGAATTGATTTTGACAAATCAAACCAATCCAACTAATCAAATCGATATTGATAAATCTAACACATCAAGTTGATATCAACAAATATATCCCCATTGATTGATATAGATGAATCTACTCAAATGAGCACATTTCTGTGCAAAGTTGTGACAGGATGGGAGGGCAGTGACTGAGATTGGGGGTCTTGGATGACCTCATGACTGTGGCATGACTGGTGTCTGGGAATTTTCCTGTGCAAGGGCACAGAATGTTTAGCTGCTGTGGTAAGACCCTGCATGAAGAGGCTCTGTGCAAGAGTCTTTTCAGCTCTAACCTTGATCTCTGTCACAAATCTTCTGGGAATAGAGGAAATCTTATGCTAGACAATTATACTGTTTCACTGGTTCCATTACTCTGGCTACTACCCCAGTGGGTTGATATGGATGAATGTATCCTGATGATTAAATATCAATGAATCTTCCCCAGTGGATACATATTATCAAATCCACACCAATGGGTTGATAATGATGAATACACCCAGAAGAGTTGATATTGAAAAATCTACATTTTCAGGTCAATATCAAGGAATCTAAATTGACAAATCAATATTGACATATGACCATCAACGAATCTACCATGACTGGTTAATATTGACAAACATACCCCTAAGGGTTGATATCAATTAATCTACACCAACAAGTAGATATTAATGAATATACATTGATGGGTTGATATTGATCAATCTACCCATATGGGTTGATATTCATGAATCTACAATAATGAGCATATATCAATGACTCAACATCAATGAGTAGATATCACCAAAACTACCTCCATTGAGTCAATATTGACAAACACACACTGACATTGCCATGTCAGTGTGAATCTACCCCTATTGTTGTTATCAACAAATCTACCCTGATAAGTTGATATTGACAAATCTACCCTGTTGAGTTGGTATTTATGAATATACCCCATTGAATCTATATTTAATGGTCTACACTGAAGAGTTGACATTGATGAATCCAGTCCTTCAAGTCAATATCAACTAAACTATACTGATGAGTTATATCAAGGAATCTACCATTGATTTGATATCTATAAATCTACCCTGGGAGATTGCTATTGATGAATTTACACTGATGAGTCAATATCAATAAATCTATCTGAGGGATCAATATTAATGAGTCAACACCATTAATTTGATATCAACAAATCTATATCATCAAGTCAATATTGACAAATATACCCCAATGGGTCAATATTGACAAATCTACACTGATAGTTTGATATCAGTGAGTCTACATCAATGAATCAATGTTGATGCATCAATATCTGTAAGTCTGCACCAGCCTATATTGACTTATCAATATCAACATATCTACACTGATGAATTGATATCAACAAATCTACCCAGTCCAGTCAATATTGATAAATCTACTCTGATGAATCAATGTTGAGGAATCCATCACAAAGAGTCAATATTGACAAATCTACCCTGAAGAGTCAATATAAATGAATCTACACTGGAGAATATATATTGGAAAATCTAACCATTGAGTCAAATTTGATGAGTCTATAGTGATGTATCAAAACTAATGAATCTACACCAATGAATCTATATAGGTGATTCAATATTGATGGCTCTACTCCATAAATTCTATATCAATGAACCTACATCATCAAATCAATAGCCTCATCATTACCAAAGAATCTACACTGAAGTGTCACTATTGATTAATCTATGCTGATGAGTCAATTTTGATGAATCTACACAGGTGGGTCAATATTGATTAATCTAATGAGAAGAGTCAATATTGAACAATCCATCCCAATGAGTTCATGTGGACTAATCTACCCTGACAATTCTATTTTGATGCATCAACACCCAAGGGTTATCAATAAGTTTAACCCCATTGGTTGATATAGACAAATCTACCCCAAGGAGTACATTTTGACAAATTGAATCAGTAAGTTAATATTGATAAATCTAATCCCAGAGTAGATATTAATTAATCTAAACAATAGAGTTGATATTGAGGAATGAAGCCTGATGGGTCAATATGGGCAAATCTATCATGATGATTGACAAATGTACAACAAAGTGTTGATATTGATGAGCCTATTTCAACAGGATAATATTGATGAATATGCACAGAAGACTCGATATTGAAGGATCTACCCTGATGGGTCAATATCAATGAACCAACATTGACAAATTAATATCAACATATCAATATCAATAAAAGTAACCAGTTGAGTCAATCTCTATGAATCTCTACCAATCAGTCAAAATTGGTGAATTCACTCAGTTGAGTTGATATCATCAAATCTGTCATGTCAGGTCAATATTGACCAATCTTCCCCAATTGGTCAATATCACTGAATCTACATTGGACAGTACATACTGACAAATCTACCCTGAGAGGTCAATACCAATGAATCTACACCAAGTAGTAGATATTTATGAGTTTACACTGATGAATTGATATTAACAAATGTACCCCTTATGGTTGTTATCTACAAATGTATGTCAATGATTAGATGTCAATGAATCTACACCAATGAGTAGATATTGATAAATCTACCCTGTCAAGTCCATATTGATGAATCAAGACTGACAGATTAATATTGATAAATCTACCTCATTGAGGCTTTATTGACCAATCTAAACCATAGTTGATTTCAATGAATCTATACCTTCTTGTCGATATCAATGAATCTACACTTATGTGACAATATTGACAAATCTACACCAATGAGTAGATATCAATCAATCTACCACAATTAGCAATATAGCCAAATCTAGAGTGATGAGTTGATTTCAATGAATCTACACAGTTGAGTTGATGCCAATGATTCAAACCATTTGAGTTGATATTAAGGAATGTATGCAGTTCGGTCAATATGAAAAAATCTACACAAATGAATCAATTTTGACAAATATGCACCAAAGATTTGATATTGAAAAATCTACCCCAATGAGTAGTACATGACAAATTTACCCCTATGGGTCAATATGAATGAATCTATATTGACCAATCAAAATTGATGTAACAATATTGAAAAATATACCCTGACAAGACAATATTTTTAATATTTAAATATTTTAAAACATATATATATATATTTTTTAGACTGAATTTTGATTCATTGTACACAAATGGGGTACAACTATTGTTTCTATGGTTGTACACAATATAGACTCATACCAATTGTGTAATCATACATAAACGTAGGGTAATAATGTCTGTCTCAGTCCACTATTTCTTTTTCCCTACCCATCCCACCCCATTTTCCTCTACACAATTCAAAGTTCCTCCATTCTTCCTTTACCCCCATGCCCCCCATTTTATGTCTCATCATCCACTTATCAGATAAGACAATCAGCCAATGGTTTATGGGTATTAGCATATTTCACTTACCATTATATCCTCCAACTCCATCCATATACCATTAAATGCCATAATTTTATTCTTCTTTGTGACTTAGTAGTATGACTTAGTAGTATTTCATTGTGTATATATAGCACAGTTTCTTTATTCATTCATCAATTGAAGAGAATTTACATTGGTTACACAATCTAGTTATGGTGAACTGAGCAGCTATAAACATTGATGTGACTGTGTCACTGTAGTACACTGATTTTAATTCCTTTGGGTATAAACTGAGAAGTGGGATAACTGGGTCAAAGGATGGGTCCATTTCAAGTTTTCTGATGAATCTCCATACAGTTTTCCAGAGTGGCTGCACCAATATTCAACTTCACCAGCAATGTATGAGTGAACCTTTTTCTCCACATCCACATCAACATTTATTATTGCTTGAGTTTCTTATAATTACCATTCTAATTGGAGTTAGATGAAATCTTTGGGTGGCTTTTAATTGCATTTCTCTAATTATTAGACATGAGGTGTACTTTTTCATATATTTGTACATCACCTCTATATCTTCTGTGAAGTGTCTGCCTCATTCCTTAGCCCATTTATTCATTGGGTTGTTTGTAATTTTGTTATAAAATTTTGTAATTTTTTCATAAATTTTGGATATTAATGCTCTATCAGAAGTGAATGCAGAAAAGATTTGCTCCCACTCTGTAGTCTCTTTTTTTCACATTATGGATTTTTTCTTTGTTGAGAAAAGACTTTTAGTTTGAATCTTTCCCATTTTTTTTTTTGATAACTGCTTTTATTTCTTGTGCTCTGGAAGTCTTTTTTAAAAAGTCTGGTGCTAAACTAACATGATGATTTAGGTGAACAATTTCTGGTCTAATTCCTAGGCTCTCAAACCACTTTGAGTTGAGTCTTGTGCAGGGTGAGAGATAGAGGAGTAATTTCATTTTACTGCATATGGATTTTCAGTTTTCCCAGCACCATGTTTTGAAGAGGCTATCTTTTTACCATTGCAAGTTTTTAGCACCTTTATGTAATATGAGGTAACTCTTCTTATGTGGGTTTTTCTCTGTGTCTTCCATTCTGTACCTTTGGTCTACCTGTCTATTTTGATGCCAATACCATGTCATTTTTGTTACTATTACTCAATAGTAGAGTTAAGGTCTGATATTGTGATACCTCCTGCATCACTCTTCCTACCCAGGATTGTGTTGTCTATTCTTGGTCTTTTATGCTTGCAAATGAATTTCACGATGGCTTTCTCTATTTCTATGATGAACGTCATTGAGATTTTAATTGGAATTGTGCTCAATATACGTAGTGCCTTTGGAAGTATGGCCACTTTGACAATACAATTCGCCATACTCAAGAATATGGGAGATCTTTCTAAGGCTTTTTAAAATTTCTTTCTTTAGAGTTCTGTAGTTTTCATTGTAGACCTCTTTCATCTTTTTGTTAGATTGATTACCAAGTGCTTATTTTTTTGTTTGAGGCTGTTATGAATGGAGTAGTTTTCCTAATATCACTTTCAGAAGATTCATGACTTATGAATAGAAATGCATTAGACTTATGTGTGGTGATTTTGTATCCTACTATTTTGCTGAATTCATTTATGAATTCAGAAATTCTGGTTCTAGAATTTCTGGTGGAGTTTTATGGATCCTCTAAATATAGCATCATGTAGTCAGCAAACAGTGATAGCTTGAGTTCTTTTCCTATTTGTATTCCTTTAATTTCTTTGTTCTGTCTAATTGCTCTGGCTAGTGTTTCATGGATGATGTTGAATAGAAGTGGCAAAAAAGGGCATCCATGTCTTCTTACAGGTTTTAAAGGGAATGCTTTCAGTTTTTCTCCATTAAGAATGATGTTGTCAGTGGGCTTTTAATAGATAACCTTTACAATGTTGAGGAATGTTCCTACTATTCTATTTATTACAATGATTTGAGCATAAAAGGGTGTTGCATTTTATTGAATGTTTCTTCTGCACCAATTGAAAAAGTCATATGATTCATAACCTTAACATCAAGTCTATTGATGTGATGAATTACATTTATTGATTTCCAGATGTTGAAGCAACCTTTCGTCCCTGGAATGAATGCAACTCGATTGTGGTGAACTACCTTCTTAATAAGTTTTTTATGTGATTTTCCAAATTTTTGTTAAGAAATTTTGTATCTATGATCAGCAGGGATGTTGGTCTAAAGATTTTTTTCCTTGATACATGTTTTTCTGCTTTTGGTGTCAGGGTGATACTGGTTTCATAGAATGAATTTGGAAGTTTCCTCCACATTTCATGGAATTCTTTGAGGAGTATTGGTATAAGTTCTTCTTTGAAGGTCTTGTAGAACTTAGCTGAGAATCTGATTCCAGGATTTTCTTGGTTTGTAAGCTTTTAGATGGCTTCTACTATTTTATTGCTTCAAATTGATCTTTTAAAATTATGTATGTCATCTTGATTCAATATGAGAGGATCATATGTCCCTAGTAATTTTTCGATGTCTTTGAAATTTTTGTGTTGTTGAAGTATAGATTTTCAAAGTAGCTTCTAATTATGTTATATATTTCAATGATGTTTGTGGTGATAGTTTCTTTTTCATCACGGATTTTGTAATTTAAATTTTCTAACTCCTCTTCATTACTGTGGCTAAGTGTTTATCTATTTTGTTTACTTTTTCAAAGAACCAACCTTTTGTTTCATCAATTTTTTGAATTGTCCCTACAGTTTCAATTTTATTGCTTTTAGCTCTGATTTTGATTATTTCTTGTCTTCTACTACTTTTGATGTTGTTCTTCTCTTCCTTTTCTAGGGCTTTGAGATGTAGTGTTAGTTCATTTAGTTGTTGACTTTCAATTTTTTCTTTTAATGCACTGCATGCAATGAATTTTCCTCTTAGTACTACTTTCAGAGTGTCCCAGAGATTTTGATATATTGTATCATCATTCTTATTTACTCCTAATTTTTTATCTTCTCCCTTATATTTTCTGTTATCCATGCTACATTAATTAGCATATTATTTAGTCTCAAGGTATTAGGGTAGTTTCTGTTTTTTTATTTTATTTGCTCAATAAAGGATAAAATTTTCCACATATGTGTGTTAGGTTAAATTATTGATTGTGTTATTGAGTTTATGGATTCTTAGTTCAGTTTTTGTTTGTGATATCTATCCAGTGATGAGAGAAGTGTGTTGAAGACACTCAGAATTATTTTGTTGTGGTATATTTGGTTCCTGTAATTGGGAAGAATTTCTTTGATATACATAGATGTGCTGTTATTTGAAACATAAATATTTACAATTGTTATGTCTTCCTGAATGATGATTCCCTTCAGCAGTAAGAAATGTTCTTCTTTACCCCTCTAACTAACTTCGACTTGAAGTCTACTTTACATGAGTAACCCCCACTTTTTCCTAAGTCTATATGCATGGTATGCTTTTTCCCATCCTTTCACCTTTAGTATGTGTTTGTCTTTTTCTATGAGATGAGTCTCTTGAAGGCAGCATACTGTTGGGTCTTTCTTTTTAACCCAATCTGCCAGTCTATACTTTTTGATTGATGAGCTTAGACCATTAACATTCAGGGTTACTATTGAGATATGATTTGTATTTCTGGTAATTTTGGCTTATTTTTTATTTTTAATATGTTTTGGCTTTCCTTTTTTTGGCTTTACATTTAGGGTACATCCTCCCTGTACTGACTTAAATTGTTGTGTTCATTTTCTACTCATAGTATATTTTGCTGAGAATGTTCAATAGCACAGGTTTTGTATTTGCAAATTATTTTAACATTTGTTTTTCATGGAAGATTTTATTTCATTGTAAAATCTGAAAGTCAGTTTTGCTGGGTATAAGATTCTATGTTGGCAACCATGTTCTTTAAGAACTTGAAAAAAAGCTGTTCCATGCCCTTCTAGCATGTAGGATATGGGGTGAGAAATCTGATGATATCTGTATTGTATTTTCCCTATATGTAATCTGATGCTTTTCTCTTGCAACCTTTAAAATTCTATCTTTATTTGAATGTTATGTATTTTTATTATAATATGACTTGGTGTGGATCTGTTGCAATATTGTACATTTGGTATTCTGTAAGCCTTTTTTTTGTGATGCTGGGGATTGAACCTAGGGCCTTGTGCTTGCGAGGCAAGCACTCTACCAACTGAGCTACCTCACCAGCCCTCTGTAAGCCTATTGTATTTGATTTTCCATTTCATTCTTTAGGTTTGGGTAATTTTTGGATATTATATCATTGAAAAGCTTATTCATTCCTTTGGGTTGTATCTCTGTGCCTTCCTCAATCCCAACAATTTTTAAATATGGTGTTTTCATGGTATTCCATATTTCTTGGATATTCCATTCATGATTTCTTACCATCTTCTCTGCTTGGTCAACTTTATTTTCAAAATTAAATATTTTGTCTTTATTTTGTAAAGTTCTGTCTTCCAAGTGCTCAAGTCTGTTGGTGATGTTTCCACTGAGTTTATTTGGTCTATTGCCAACATAGTTATAGAATTTTGGGTAAGTTTGGAAAACAGAGCTGTAACCAAGTTTTCTGGAGTACATTCTAAACCCATCTGGTCTCAGATTTGTTGAGTAGATGTTAATTTTTTTTTTATATTTCTCCAAGACCCTAGATGATTAGAAGACAGAGAGTCTCTGGGACCTCTTGTTCTTATCAGAGGTTTCTCCTTTGATCAGTATCCTCCTCATCCAGGGTCAAATGCAATTTGGGAAGCAGATTGTGAAGTCTCTGATGCCAACTCATGGTAATTGTTGAGTCTCACACATCTGGCAGGAATTCAGACAATAATTGTAGAAATAAGAACTGCATCCCATCCCCTCCCCCAAGTAATCAAAGGTGCAGGGTCCCACCATATCAGGTCTTGTGGAACTTGGTATTTACATAAATATTTGGAAGTGATTCCTTAGGGGCAAGTACCTGTCCAAGGCAGAGGACCAGTGATGTGTATTATCTTCAAAATGTATTTTAAAAGCATTTATTGTGAAGAATGTAATATTGAGAGCATTATTAGCATGAGCAAGGCAGGGTCCCCCTTTTTTCCCCAAACGTATCATTTTTATTCAATTCACAATTTACACACAAAAATGCATACAAATGCACAAATTTTTTTCTTTTTTACATACATAGACTCACAATATTATAGTATTTTGTAACTTGATTTTCCCTTTGAACAATATATCACTTTTCTATATTAACTATTCTTACACTATATAATTTTAATGATTCCACAGTAAACCATTATGTAGTGCTATTATAATGATAATTTGGCCAGTCACTTATTGGTCTATTTGTGTTTACAATTTATTATTATGTAAATATGATGCACTAAAAATTCTGGTAGCTAACTCATGTGTAACTATAATTCTTTTTTTTTGAAGATTCACAGTATTTTATTAACAGGTACTGTAAACAGATAACTCAATTAGATTACCAAGTACAAAATCAATATACAAAAATCAATAGTTAACATATATTCAAACAATATTGAGGAAGATTTAATGGAAGAAAATTTTTTCATGTATAGCAGTAATAAAATATATATTAATATGTTTGTCAATGAAAATCTGAGACCTATTAAAATTAAAATACCACTGAAGCCAAAAAAATAGACTTTCTACAAATAGAAGGGCCATATTATTTTGTAATTTAAATCATAAATTTAACAAAACATCAATGAAAACACAGTTTTAAGCTATGTCACCTGATGCTAAATTTAGTAAAAAAAAAAAAAAACATAGAAATGGGAACATCACTAAATCTTATTAAGGCATTTTTTAAAAAGCTTAAATAATTTAAATGTATCAAACTGGTCTATTAGCAAAACAGAATGCCCTCAAGCTAGTATACTCAGATACACATAGAAATTGAATGTATAGAGAGGACATCATTTTATATCATTGGGAAAAAGAAGTATTTAATAAATGTTATGGGGATAGATAAAGTAATATCCGTGCCTTGCTTTATATTCCATGATAAATTACAGATATACAAGATATTTTTAAATATTACAACCATTAAATAATAAGAATAAAACCGAAAAATTTTTCCATACATATCTGTAGTCAGCAAGGACTGTCTAACCTTGCATGAGTCAAAATCCCCAAGTCATAAATTATTTCACTGTTACATTGTGTTATATAAAAATAAATTTTTTATGGAAAGAAGCATTGTAAAAACAGTATTCAGAAAGACAACTAAGGGTGATATTTACAGCTCATACCACAGTGAGTTATCCTTCTTAATGTAACATTTAGTTTGACAAAATCATAACCACTTTGAAACAGAAAATTTTGATTGTAGAGTTTAGATCATTAACATTCAGGGTTATTACTGAGATATAATTTGTAGTCCCAGTCATTGTGGCTCATTTTTGGTTTTTAACTTGACTTGGTTTTTACCTTGATTGAATTTTCCTTTAGGGTTGTTCTTTCCTTTGCTGAACTACATTATTGTTTTTCATTTCCTCCTCATGGAATATCTTGCTGAGAATGTTCTGTAGTGCAGGATTTCTATTTGTAAATTCTTTTTACTTTTGTTTATCATGTAAGAATTTTATTTTGCTTTCAAATCTGAAAGTTAGTTTTGCTGGGTATAAGATTCTTGGTTGGCAATCATGCTCTTAAGAACTTGAAATCCATTATTTCCAGCCCTTCTTGATTTTAGGGTCTGGGCTGAGAAATCTGCTGATATCCATGTTGGTTTCCCCCTACATGTAATTTGATGCTTTTCTCTCAAAACCTTTAAAATCCTATCTTTATTCTGGATGTTAGGCATTTTCATTATAATATTCCTTGTTGTGGATCTGTTGTAATTTTGTAAGCCTCTTGTAGTTGATTTTCCATTTCCTTCTTCAGGTCTGGAAAATTTTCAGATATTATTTTATTGAATAGGTTGTTCATTCCTTTGATTTGTATCTCTGTGCCTTCCTCAAACCTGAAAATTCTTAAATTTGGTCTTTTAAAGTTATCTCATAGTCTTGGATGTTCCATTCACAATTTATTACCATCTTTTCTATTTGGTCAACATTATTTTCAAAATTAACTATTTTGCCTGAGGTTCTGTCTTCCAAGTGATCTTGTCTGTTGGTGATGTTTTCCACTGAGGTTTTTATTTGGTTTATTGTTTTCTTCACTTCAAGAATTTCTGTTTGTTTTGTTTTGAGAATCTCTATCTCTTGTTGAAATGATCTTTTACCTCCTGCTCTTTTAACTGTATTGGTGTGATCATTCGTTGCCCAAACTTGCTCTCTTATCTCATCCTTTGCTTAACAAATCATTTTAATTAAGTATATTCTTAACTTCTTCTCTGACATTTCTTCTACTATGCTGTCATTGGATTCTATTAATATAGAATCATCATTTGTCTGGAATAATTTCTTCCATTGTTTTTTCATGTTGGTCATATATCTTTTTCTCTAGCAGTGCAGATCTGGGGTATAGCAGTTTTCCCCCTATAGACTTTTAGAGATACTGAAGGTTTTCAAAACCTCTTTTTTAAGGGGGAGATCAATATTAGCAGTACCCAGTACAGATAATATGTAGCACTATACCAGATACCCCCTATGCAGACATTAAGAGTGTTGTCATAATAAACAAAGAAGATGAGTTTTATTTTCATCTATAATATGCCAAATAGATTTGTAATGAGACCTACAATTTCTAATGGTAGACAAAGAGGATGAGGAGGGGTATACGATGTAACTGCCAATGGAATAAAATAGAGTATATAGAAGTACTAGATCATAGGAAGAGTGAAAGTGGAATCAAAAGAAGTTGGTTGTTAGCATGAAAAAAGGAAGAAAGAAAGAGACTCTGAGGAAACAGGTATACTAAAGGACATAGAGTGAGAAAAATAAAAAATAGAAACTTAAAAATTTTCAAAAGGAGGAAAAATATCTACACTATAACAATCTTATACTATTCACACCTCTCAGTCTTCAGTAGACAAATGAAAGAGAGGTACCTGACAATGAGCTTTCAGTCTCCAGAAGGTTTCTCAGGGTGGTATTGCCCCCCCTTAAGATGGTGGCTTTCACTTCCAGGATAATCCAAGATGACTGTACTGGCTTCCAAATGTGTTGCCAAATGCAGAGCTGCAATGCAGGGCTCAGGTGGGGTGCCAAGTTTGGATGGGGTGCAGTCAGTCAGGTCAGTGGTCCTGGAGGTGTTGTGTGCTCAGTCTGGCTGGGGGTTCTGTAGGTCCTGTTTGTTGTCCCAAAAGGTGGCAAATATATGTAATCAAACCTGTGGGTACTGTGACACTGGACTTCTGGGCAACAGTGTTCAGCAGCCAATCCACTGGTGGTCTGCATGCAGCCCTAGGCTAACAATGGATGATTGTCAGGTGGACATCAGGAGGTGGGTGATGGGTAGGTGAAAGGCAGGCAAGAGGCAGGCAAACAGGCAATTGGTGGGTGATAGGCAGCTGTCAGTTGGTGATCTATCCTCAGAAGTAGGCAATATGCTGGTGGATGGCAGGTGATAACAATTGATGAATGGGGTAAACAGCAGGGTATCAATGAGCAGCAGAGACTGCTTCACACAGAAACAGATGTGCCTATCCTTGAATCTTGAGTTATGGAACAACAATGAATACAACCTCTCTGTAGTCCACCATCTTGGATCTCTCCCAAGTCAATAATGATGAATCTACACAATCAAGTCAATTTCATCAAACCTAACCAATCAAGTTGATATTGACAAATCTTCCCCAGTGAATGGATAATAACAAATCTAACCCAAAGAGTCAATTTTGACAAATTTATATCAAAGAATCAATATGGACAAATCACTATTAAACAATCTTCCCTGACATGGCAATATTGATGAATCTACACTGATGAGTGGGTATTGACAAATATACCAAATGTGTGGATATTGACAAATGTACTCCAACCAGTCAATATTGATGAATCTGCCCCTACAGGTCAACATCATTTAATCTACACCTTTGAGTCAATATCAATGAACCTACACTGATGGGTCAATATTGATGAATCTATACCTTTAAATTGATATTGATGAATCTACACCATTGAGTTGGTATCTACGAATCTACCCCTCTGGGTCAATATTGATGGATCTTCACTAATGAGTCGATATTGAAAATTCTTCATCAATGAGTCAATATTGACATATCAAAATTGATATATCTACAATGACAAATTAATATTGATGAATTTACTCAATCATGTTAATATTGCCAAATCTACCCAATAGGTTATTATGGATGAATCTATACTGATTAATCAATATCAACAAATGTACCCAAGATTTGATTTTGACAAATCTACTATGACTGATCCATATTAATGAATTAACACCTATGGGTCAATGTCAATAAATCTATCTCATGAAGTTGATATTGATGAATCTACCCCAATGGGTCAATATCAACAAATCAACACTGATTGGTCAATATCAGTGAATTGACACCAATAGCTTGATATTGATGAATCTTTACCAACATGTCAATATTGATGACTCTATACCAGCAAATTGATATTGATGAATCTAGTCTGTTGAGTTGATATCAACCAATCTAATATGAAGAATTGATATTGACAAACTGATATTAATCAAACCTGATGGGTCAATACTGATAAATCTACACAGATGAATTGATACCAATGAATACCCAGACAGGTTGATATTAACTAATGTACCCAGATCAGTCAATATCAATGAATCTACATTGTCAAAAGTTTTCAACAAGTTGATATTGATGAATATACCCCAGTGGATCAATATAAATGAAACTACTTGAATGGGTCTACATCAATGAATCTACCTGCACGAGTTGATATCAATGAATCTACATTGATGATTTGATTTCAACAAATCAATACTGATAAATCTATACTGACAAGTTGATATTTATGAATCTACATAGATGAGTTGATATCAATGATTCAACCCAGTTTAGTCAAGAGCTGAGTATTCATGATGACTGCTTGATAAAATCTTCTCCAATGGGTTGATATTGACAAATGTACATGAACTTGTGCATATTGAAGAATCTACCATGACTACTTAATATTGGCAAATGTATACTGTTGAGTTGATATTGACAAACGTATATTGACATCTTGACACAAAACATTAAATTCGATGAACATTTACAACAAGTTGATATCAACTAATATACCCTGTAAAGTCAATATGGACAAATCTACCTCAACAGATTGATATCAACAAATCTACACTGGCAAGTAGATATCAAGGAATATAACCCAAAAAGTCATAATTGATGAATCTACACTGATGAGTTGACATCAACATATGTATACAGGTGAGAAATTATTGACAAAACTTCCCCATCAATATTGACATATGTATGTTGAAAAACTGATATTAACAAATCAACATCAGGTAATCCACCCTAATGGGTAGATAATGATGAATCTACACCTTCAAGATTATATCAATAAATTTACATATTTGAGTCAATATTGAAAAATCTAGACCAATGGGTCAATACCAAAGATTCTACACTGATAAGTCAATGTTGATGAATATGCCCAGTTGAGTCAATTTTAATGAGTTGATAGAAAAAATCTACACCAATTATTCAATTTTAACAAATCTATAGCAAAGAGTCAATATCAGCAAATCTACCCCATAGGTCAATATTGACAAATGTTCTTGGCAGAGTCAATATTGATGAATGTATCCCAAGTGTTTGATACTGCTGAAACTACATCTACTGATACTGACAATTCAATATGTGATGAATCAACACTGACAGTTCAGTATTAATGAATCTACACCAATAAGTTTATTTGGATGAGTCAATACCTATGGGTTAGTGTCAATGAATCTGTCCCATCCAGTTGATATCAATGAATCTAACCCACTGAATTGATATGGAAAGATCTACACTGAAGAGTTAATATTGTTTAATCTACCCTGAGAGATCAATATCAAAGGATCAAAGAATCATCAATATCAACAAATCAACACCTATAGTTGATATTGATGAATATACCTCATCAAGTCCATATCAATGAATCTAACCCAATGGGTCAGTATGGACAAATCTACAGAGACAAGTTGATATTGATGAATATGCATTCAAGAGTCAATATTGATGAATCTATCCCAATGTTTTGATATCAACAAATCTATTCTGACATTCAATATTTACAAATCTATGCTGAAGGACCAATACTGATGAATCTATCATAATGAGTCAATATCAATGAATATACTCAAGACTTGATATGGAAGAATCTATCCCAAGGGTCAATTTCAACAAATCTACATTGTTGAATTGGCATTGACATATAAATATTGATAAATCTATCCCAATGTATTAGTATCATTGAATCTATACCAATGAGTGAATATCAAGAAATCTTCTCCATTGAGTTTACATTGACAAATTGAAGTAACAGGATGATATCAACAAATCTACAGGAAGCATCAATATTGAATCTACCCTGATAGGTCAATATTGACAAATTTTCTCTGTCAAGTCTATATCAACCAATCTACTCTGAAGATTCAATATCTATGAACCTATGCCAAGAGGTCAATATTGAGGAATCTACTATGATGAATTAATATTGATGAGTCTAACCCAATGTCATTATTGCTAAATCTACACCTAGTCAATTTTGACAAATCTAAGCAGTCAAATTGAATCAATGAATCAAACCATCCAAGTTGATATTGAGGAATCTATCAAGTTGGGTCGATAGGAACAAATATACTCAGATGAATCAGTATTTATGAATCTACAGCAAAAGGTCTTTATCAATAAATCTACCCCAACAGATAAATATCAATGAATCTACCCCTACAGGTCCATATCAATGAAACTACACTGACGGATTGATATTGATAAATCTACATAAACAAATCAATATTGATACAATATCAATAAATATACCTCAACAAGTTGATATTGAGGAATCTATCACAGTTAATATTGACAAATCTACCCCAATGAGTCAATATTTATGAATCTATCTCTGTGGGCTGATATTGATGAATCTACATTGATGGGTTGATATCAATGAATCTACATTGACAGGTCAATATTGATAAATGTACCCTGAAAAGTTCATATCTATGAATCTCCACTCATGAATAACTGGGTCAATTGACAAATTAATTCAGTTGTTCTGATATAATCAATTCTACCATAATGGGATGATGTTGATGAATCTACACCAATGAGTTTATATTGATGAGTCTACCATGATGAATCAACAGTGACTAATCTACCCTATGAAGAGAATATTGACAAATATACATTGGCAAACTGATATCAACACATCAATATCAAAGAAACTACCCTGAAGAGTCAATATTGACCAATCTACACTGACAAGACAATTTTGAAAAATCTACACCAAGTGATCAATATTGATAAATCCAACAAGAAGAGTTTATATCAAAGACTATACCCTGGTGTGTCAATACTGACCAATCTGCACTGACAGGTTGAGAATGATGAGTCAGTCATGATGGGTGGACATTGACCAAATCTACACTGGCAAGTTGATATCAATGAATCTACACTGACAAATCAATAACAATGAATCTACAATGAAGGGTCAATAGAGATGAGTCTAACCCAAAAGGCAGTTATCAATGAATATTTCTCAATGGTCTATATCTGCTAATCTACCCCAGTGAGTCAATATTGATTAATGTATCCCTATGGACCTATATCTGTAAATCTACCCTTTCAGGTCAATCTTGAAAAATCTACCCAACATGTCAATATCCATGAATCTACCCTGATAGATTAATATTGATGTATCTACCCTGTCAGAACAATGTGAAAGAATCTAGTCTAATAGGTCAAAATCTATCAAGCTACACCAATATGTCAATGTTGGCAAATTCAAACCTTTGAGATGACATCAATGAATATACACCAACTGGTAGATATCAATGAATCTACATCATCAAGTCAATATCAACAAATCTACATTTGGGTAGATGTTCACAAATCTACACCAACAGGTCCATATTGATGAATCTACACTGTTGAGTTCATATCTACAAATCTACATTTATGGGTTGATATCAACAAATCTACACCAATGTGTCAATATTGATGAATCTACCACAACAAATCAATATTGACCCACCAATATCAATGAATCTACCCTGGTGAGTCTATTTCAAAAATCTAACCAGTTGAATCAATGTTGATGATACTACATTGACACGTTGCTATCAATGAATCTACACTTTCAAGTTGATATCTATAAATCTACCCCAATGGGTCAATGTGTATGTACCTACTGAATCAAGTCAATATTGACAAATCTAACCCTTTGAGTCAATATTAAAAAATCTGAAGATCAATATCAATATGAACAAATCCACATTGACAAATAAATATTGACAAATCAATATCAATGAATCAACATTGTTAAGTCATTACCTATGAATCTACACTGATGATTTGATATTGTTGAATATACCATGACAGGTCAGTAGCAACACATCTATCCCACCAAGTTGATATGGACATATCTACCCTCTGCAGTAAATATTAACAAATCTACCCTGAAGAACCAATATCAATGAATCTACACTTACAGATCAATATCAATGAATCTACTCTTAAGGGTGAATATCAATGAATCTACACTGATGGGTTGATATTGGTGAATCCCCCACATCAAATAAAAATGGATGAATCTACACCTTAGAGTTGATATTGATAAATCTACCCCTTTGATTCAATATTGACCAACCTACCCTGAAGAGACAATATTGATGGATCTACATAATAGGATGAGATGAATGAATATACCTGATGGGTTGATATCTATGAATCTACCCTGATGTAACGATATTGACAAATGTACACCAACTGGTCACTGTTGATGAATCTACATTAACCAATCAATATTAATGAATCTCTAAGTTGATATTGACACATCTACTCCAATGAGTTGATAATGATGAATCAACACCAAAGAGTTGATATGAATGAATATATGCTGACCAGTTGATATTGATTTTTTCTCTTGATGCCATTCAAAATGCAGGCCCCCCTCAAAAAAATAATACTACCCAGTCTGGGTGGCTTACTTGTTATATGGTCTTGGACACTCTTTTTCTAATTGGATCATAAATCTAAGGGAAAACAATTATGCACCTTTTAAATATTATTACCCTTCTAATGAAAAGGGTGGTTGAACATAGCAATTTGAAAAATGATAAACATGAAAACATGGTAAGAGGAAGATTTTTATGAAACTAGGCATTGCAATTGATGAATTTTCAGGATTCAGATTATGATTATGTCCCTTCCAAACTTATAAAAATAATCTATCAAAATAACAAACCTCTTTCACATATGCTATTAATGTACTGGCAAATGGGAAAAAAGCAGGCTTGACTTACAACAAACTTTAAATGATGCTGGCAAGTTTTCTGTTGGGATCTTTACAAAGGTAGGCTGGAATCCTGAGGGCAACAGCTGACAGAGCTGAGGAGATTCTGCACATGATCATTCAAGTACATTCATTGTTCATTCATATACAATTATTATAGTAGGATATAGCATATATTAAAGAAATCCAAAATAGGAGAAAAGGCACTAGCTGTTCTGGAAGAGGAATGCTTTCAAACTGAGATATATTTTAGTAAATAGATAGATGCCAGAAACACTGTGCTAAGTGTTGAATGTCAAGGACCCAGAATTAAACATAAAATGAAATGTCTTCTTCAACTGAATAATTTGGCTTTTTGAGTTTACATGTCTGTACCATTCTGACTTTATAAATGTATTTTTATCAAATTTGAATTGCACCCAGTAGGTACAGATACATGTTGAAATCTGGTGGAGCTAGTCAAATTTGCATTTGAGACTGTGTGCTGAAATATTTAGTTTGACAAATTTGAGCCAGTAACTATTTGCAATGCACTGCAGCAAGGACTGTAAGAGATATACAGCATGTGAATTACAGGAGAATAAATAAAGTGAGCAGAAACTGAGAGACTGAGTGGTTCTTTGCATCCAGGGACTGGACAGATTCTGAGGAAGAAGTACCACCTGAGCTGAGCTGGGAGAAGGGACAGGATTTTGATAGAGAGCAAAGTATATTTTAGGACTTAATAGACCTGCCTGCTTAGGTTATGGAAAATATATTCAGAAAGAAACCTGGCAATAGATGAAGTCTGAAAAGGAGTCATGGGCCATGAATATTTCCAACTTAATCTGCTGTTATACCTTCAAACATGATATTCATGTGAAGGAAGAAATCAATAAAAAGTGGAAGGAACAGGAAGATAGAAGAAAATTATTACACTACTTCAAATACTGAAGGGACAATGTACATACGAATCAATTTGGAACACATTTTGTCAGCAAGATTGATAAAAACTCCAGTTTGGTTTGAGGAGTAAATAGGTAGTAAAAATGAGGAAGAGGTAAATTGACTAAGTGACTACAAGACTGGTGATGTTTTAGGAAAAAATAGATAATATGCCCTCAGGTCTTCCTGTGTGCCAGACAGTCTGGGCCAATCATCATTTGTTTTCATTTAATGCTACCAGTATTTCTGTTGTAAAGATGAAGAAACAAAGGCACAGAAACATTGCCCAGTTTACCCAAGATCACACACTAATAAGTGGCAGAACCAGATTCAAATTTAGTTTGTATTCTTAACCACTACTCTCACTGACTTAGAGCACCAGGGAAGAGCAGCTTTCTTGGAAAAGAAGCATTGGTTGGGGACAACTAAAATGGAAATGGTTGTCAAATCCAGGTATGGCTGTGGAGAAATTTAGGCTGAGGACCAAAGTCTAGCCTATACTGCAATGCAAAAATTACTATGGTCCCCCTCCCCTGCCTCCCATCCCCTATCCCCCCACACAACACAATGCCCTCAGGCAGGAACTGAAGTGCCTTTCTGTCAAACACATTTTACTCTTGGTTTCTAAAAACTGCCCCAGGTTATCTCAGATCTGTCATCCCAAATATCCTTCTGATGCTACAGGGTTGGTCTGTCTATTCCTTCTCTTTAGATTAGATGCTTAAGGATAGGAAATGGAAGAAAGTAAAAATCCATTGGCAAATGGAATCCAACCTCGAGCTTTGAGCTCCAGTTTTGCTTGCAGCTTCTGCCAGACATTCGTCCCCAAGATTAGCTACTTTCTGAACCACCTGTAGGATCTCTTATATTCATTATAATTTTCACTTTTATCACTCCAATTTCTATTAAGTACACATTCTGTGAAGAAAAAACTTGGGGCTATAGTAAAGAGCCAATTAAAAGGACTGAGAAACAAGCCAATAGACAGGCTCATCAAGAACTGTGACAATTAAGTGTACATAAATAAGAAGTTAGGGGCAAAAATCACTTATGTCTTTTAAAACATCAGACAAGACTAATAAAACAAAAGGGATTCTTTTGAAAATATCAACAAGATAAACAAAGACCCAAGCAGGAAATTAAAAAACAACTAACAATGAAAATTCAAGACCAGATCTCTTCCAGTGTTCACTCCAAGTCAATGAGAATACTGGTTAGCAGAATAAATAAGAGTATAAAGTATATGTGAAGTATTTGAAAACACAGCTGAAGTGGATAACATTTTAGAAAAAAATGAAAATTTTGAAGCACGATAAAAGAAACAGAACCTTGAATACACCAATAACCAATGAATACATTGAAACAGTAATGAAGACACACTTTAGCTCCTGCCAAAATAAGAACTTGGGCAATTTAGTACAGATAAATTCCAATCAAAGCTTAAAATTAGGTGTTGCTGCTTTTTAGCTGTGACCTTTATATAATCAGAACTTTAACTGTCTGCTCATTTGTAAAATGGAGATAATTAAGCATACACTGTAGCCCCTAGGTATCAAATGAAATGACAGCACTTGATAAGCAAGAAAGCACAGATGTAAATAAGATACTGAAATAGTTTGAAAAGTACAAAAATATATTTACTTTTTCCACAAATATTTATTGTATTTCTAACAGGTGCCAGACTCTGCAGTTTGATATTTAGTGCTGGAGTTTAATATTTTAACTTAGTCTGGTCTAAAGAGGAATTATGCTACAAGAGATTATAGAGAACCATTTTGACACATATCATCATAAGCAATAAAATCTAGATGCAGACTGTCAGGTGTTAATAGAAGGCTTTTACTTCAGCTTATTCAGTTGGGAGCACAAATGATGGATTTGCTTCAGACCTGACACTTGTCACTAAAACATATACCTTTTATCCTGCTATTTATCATCTTACTTGGTATCAATATAGAAATTAACTTTACACTTGTTTTTTTTTTCTTATGAGTCATCTTTCTAATAAGTTTGATATTATTTACCAACAAAATTTTTTTTCAGAGTTTGGGGCTATACCTCAGTTCTAGAGGGCTTGTCAAGCATGTGTGGGCACTGGATTTGATTTTCAGCACCACATATGAACAAATAAAAGTCCAATAACAACTGAAACAAAAAAATAAACTGCACAATGAATCTAAATGCATTCTGCTGTCATGTATAATTAAATGAAATCAATAAAAATATTAAAAATACTTTTTCAACTGTAAAAGAGATACTTCTAAATACTTCAAAATAAACAATCCTCATTTTTAATTTACTGAGAAAAATCTTTGTAGTGCTCTGGAAAACAGATGACAAATTATAAAATATAGTATTAGAAATTACCAATTTATAAAGAGTCTGATTTAAATTTTTTTCCTCAATTTATGAAACAGATCAGCATTTCTAGATAGCCCAGAACCTTTTATAAACAGT
Source organism: Sciurus carolinensis (assembly GCF_902686445.1). Lineage (NCBI taxonomy): Eukaryota > Metazoa > Chordata > Mammalia > Rodentia > Sciuridae > Sciurus > Sciurus carolinensis. The sequence goes on from NW_025920157.1 coordinate 197,972, forward strand.
ATTTGAACATGCTTTAGTAACATATAAATTATGTACTTTTTTCTAGTAACCTGTTATATAACCTGCCTGTACATTTTATGGGTTTTATTCTTCTTTGCTCTAGATAATATGGCAATAGTCATCTGCAAGTTAATCTATAAAATGGATTGACAAATGATCCATCACATGGATACCAGTCTATTTTATAGAGAACCAAATTACTGTGGTCAGTTTGGGAATGTTAGAAACTGCATTTCTTCCCAGGGGATTTATAATAATTATTTTAATTTTTTTGTCTCCTGCACTTCCTCACACTGCTTGACATCCACATGCCAGTGCCAATCCCTAGTCTGGACAGAGCTGCTTCTCCTGTACTGCTTTCTTAGAGTTCTCAGAAATCCTGATGATGTCTGACTGCAATTAAGGATGGATTAACTGATCAAATTTGTCCCCCTTGGCTAGTTTACCTGTGTCATGAGAAGAACATTGTGAAATCCTCTGTTCATTTGGTTTGCACTTTTCATAACATGGATAGTCTACATTTATGTTAGCATTTTAAAAAGTGTTTTTATATATTCAAGTACATATGAATATTCATGTTGCATTAAGTGAATTTTAATGTTTTCATATGCTCTTAAATCTTAAGTGCTGAACATTGTTGACAGTGAAGAAACTTCTTTTTTTTTTTTTTTTTTTTTGCGGTACTGGGAATCGAACTCAGGGCCTTGTGCTTGCGAGGCAAGCACTCTACCAGCTGAGCTATCTCCCCAGCCCAAGAAACTTTCTTAATACTTTATTGTAACAAATAAGGATGTGAACATTTTTTCTGTTTAATTTTGCCTATGTTGAACTGTGCTTGTATACACACTATAACCAGCTGTGTCTTCCTTTGCCTTTAGTTTTATGTAAATGATTTATATATTTTTATGATTAAGAGAAAATGTTTGAAAGACAAAAACTAGTATCAAAAACTCTCTAGTAAAATTTCATTATTTTTCACAAGTAGGCAAAATATGAAAGCATATTCATATCACTTTTTTATTTTAGCTTTCAATTGTATAAGAATTGCCTTAGAATCTCTTGTTAATTGAAATTAAGTAAATGTGACATCCAAGTAACATTTTTATAAGAGTAGACTAAGCCATCCTTAGACAATAAATATTCATGAAAGAAAACATTATAAAGAGCATTTTTAAACTTTGATGTCACTTAGATATTTATATCTTTTTTTCCTCCCTAACAAATCAGAAATGGAAAGGTGCCAGTCCATAGTATGCAGACTAATATACTTTCTAGGTGAGTATATTGTTATTTCAGAAGATTAGCCCTGATATTTCCTACAGAAAAATCACACCAACTTGATTTATTTACTGCATCAGTAGAAGTTTTGTTTCTCTAAATACCTGGAACCATAATTAACATTTAAAAATCTAATATTTGAAAGCTCACTGGTGATGAGTTCACAACAAAGAATCAATTTTGTAGCGCCTTTGTGAGGATAGACACAATTTTTGATGGATCAAGGAAATGTAATGTAATACAAATATAGAGCGAGGTAATGAAGGCATTACTTGTGGAAACTGAGACATAATAAACTGCTTTATGTTTTACTAAATTGATGGTAACAATGAAAGAAAACCTGGCAAAAATTCTTCAGGAATCATATCACTGTGAAAATATCTGCAGATACAACAAAGAAATTAATTTGTGTATTATAGTTTAGAACAGTGATTTAAAAAATATTTCATGTTCTATAAAAAAGAAAATCAGTAGGCACCATTCTCATGGCACCAAACTTATACATGAAGCAGAAATTTTCCAAAGTAGATAAATAAACTAGAAAATGCTCATTTAAGATTAGGTTAACTGTAATCCTTAACTACAAAGTAACAGAAACCAACTTGAAATGTAACTAAATAGCTGATCCAACCAGGCATTAAATGGCAGGGATTATGAAAAGACTAAAAATTGAACTTTATGAAAAAACATTTCTTGAATTTTCAAATACTAAAATTAGGCATAGTTAGAAATTCACATTTTCAATTGGAATCAAGCTTCTCTGGTTGTGCGGAGACACATTGTTTTATGGAAAAAAAAATTCAAGAACTCCAGTAAGCTCTAACTGTAAAGTAATGGTACTGGCTCCAAAATTCACAAATAGACATGACTGGTATGCCATCATAGGTTAATTCTTTACTAAAATAAAAGAAGCTGGTCCAGGGAACTGATAATTCCTGAAAGTCAAATGTGTGAGCTAGAAGAGATAAAATGGGCCTTTGGGAATGCTTCCCTCCACCTCTTTCTTGATCAGGACGGGTTTGCAGAAGCTAAGAGTTACCTGGGTCCACTGAACTCATTGAAGGTAGAACAGTGATGGACGTTCCAATTTCATTTCCCCAAGGTCTAGCTGTAATTAACTACTGGTTCAAAACTGTTAGGTAAGAAACAATAAAAATTATAAGATAAGGGTTATGGATTATAGCTCAGTTGTAGAGTACTTGCCTAGCATGTGTGAGGCATTGGGTTTGAATCAGCACCACATGTAAATATATAAAATAGAGGTCAATTGACAACTATTTTTTTAACTGTAGGATAAAAGAGCACATACAAAATGCAAGATTCTTATAGAGAAACTAAAATAAGTCAACAGCAAGAATTTCAACACAATATTTTTCAAGTATACAATTTCTTTCTTTTTAATTTTGATTCATTGTACACAAATGGAGTACAACTCTTTTTCTCTAGTTGTATACGAAGTATAGTCATACCATTTCCATTTTCATACATGTACTTAGGATAATGATGCTTATCTCATTCTATTATCTTTCCTTCCCCTGCTCCCTGCCCACTCCTCATTTCCATCTAAACAATTCATCCTTCTTCCATTCTTCCCTTACCTCTCCAGCCCCCATAATGTATCATCAATCACTTATCAGAGAATTCATTCGGCATTTGGATTTTTTGGAATTGGCTTATTTCACTTAACATGATAATCTCCAACTTCATCCATTTACCTGCAAATGTCATAATTTTATTCCTCTTTATGGCTGAATAATATTCCATTGTGTATATGTACCACAGTTTGTTTATTCATTTATTTATTGAAGGGCATTTAGATTGGTTGCACTATCTACTGTGAATTAAGCTGCTATAAACAATGATGTAGCTGCCTCACTGTAGTATGCTGATTTTAAGTCCTATGGGTATAGACCAAGGAGTAGGATAACTGGGTCAAATGGTGGGTTACAGTCTAAGTTTTCTAAGAAATCTGCATACTGATTTCCAGAGTGGCTGCACCAATTTGTAACCCCACCAGCAAAGTATGACTGTACATTTTTCCCCACATGTTTGCCAACATCTATTTTTGCATGTATTCTTAATAATTGCCATTCTAATTAGGGTGAGATGAAATCTTAGGGTAGTTTTCATTTCTGTTTCTCTTATTACTAGAGATTTGATGTTTTTCATATATCTGTTGAATACTTTTAGATTCTCTTCTGTGAAGTGTCTCTTTATTTCCTTAGCCCATTGATTGATTGGGTCATTTGTATTCTTTTTGTAAAGTTTTTTGAGTTCTTTATAGATTCTGGAGATTAGTGCTCTATCAGAAGTGTGTGTGCAAAGATTTTCTTCCACTCTGTAGGCTCTCTCTTCACATTGTTGACTTTTTTTTTCCTGAGAAAAAGTTTTTAATTTGATTCTATCCCAATGATTGATTTCTGCTTTTATTTCTTGTGCTTTGGGAGTTATGTTAAGAAAATTTGGTCCTGAGAGGATATGATGGTGATTTGAACCTGCATTTTCTTCTTTTAGGTGCAGGGTCTCTGGTCTAATTCCTAGGTACTTGATCCATTTTGAATTGAGTTTTGTGCAGGGTGAGAGATAGGGTTTTAGTTACATTTTGCTGCATATGGATTTCCAGTTTTCGCAGCACCATTTGTTGAAGAAGCTATCTTTTCTCCATTGTATGTTTTTGGCACCTTTGTCTAGTATGAGATAACTGTATTTATGTGGGTTTGTCTTTGTGTTCTCTATTCTGCACCATTGGTCCAACTGCCTATTTTGATGCCAATACAATACCACTTTTGTTACTATTGCTCTGTAGTACAGTTGAAGAGTCAGGTGATACTCTCTGATTCGCTTTTCCTGCTAAGGATTGTTTTAACTATTCTGGGTGTCTTAATCCTCCAAATGAATTTCATGATTTCTTTTTATATTTCTATGAGGAATATCATTGGGATTTTAATTGGAATTCCATTGAATTTGTATAGCACATATGGTAGTATGGCCATTTTGACAATAATAACTTTGCCTCTCTAAGAACATGGGAGATCTTTTCACCTTCTAAGGCTTTCTTTAATTTCTTTCTTTAGTGTTTTGTAATTCTCAATGTAGAGGTCCTTCACCTCATTTGTTAGATAGATTCCCATGTATTTTTTGAGGCTATTGTGAATGGGGTAGTATTTCAAATTTCTCTTTGAGAGGATTCATCACTTGTGAAAAAAAATCCATCAGATTTTTGAGTGTTGATTTTATATTGTGCTACATTATGAAATTCATTTATGATTTCTAGAGGTTTCTGGTGGAATTTTTCTGCTTGTCTAAATATAGTCATGTCATCACATGGTGATAGTTTGAGTTCTACTTTTCCTATTCATATCTCTTTAACTTCTTTCGTCTGTCTAATTGCTGTGACTAGAGTTTCAAGGATGATGTTGAATAGAAGTGGAGAAAGTTACAGTTTTTAGGGGGAATGCTTTCACTTTTTGTCCATTTAGAATAATGTTGACCATGGACTTATCATAGACATGCTTTACAATGTGGAGGTATGTTCCTACTATCCCTATTTTTTCTAGTGTGTGGAGCATGAAAGAGTGATATGTTTTATCAAGTGACTTTTCTGCATCTATTGAAATAATCTTGTGATTCTTAACTTGAAGCCTGTTGATGTGTTGAATTACATTTGTAGATTCCTGGATTTTGAATCAAACTTGCATCCCTGGAATTAAACCTAATTGATCATAATGCACTATCATTTTATATATTTTTGTATGCAATTTGCTAATTTTTTTAAGAATTTTTGCATCTATGTTCATTAGGGATATTGGTCTGAAGTTTTCTTTCCTTGATGTGTCTTTGTCTGGCTTTGGTGTCAGGGTGATTTTAGCTTCATAGAATGAGTTTGGAAGGCTTTCCTCCTCTTTTATTTCATAGAATACTTTGAGGAATATTGGAATGAGCTCTTCTTTGAAGGTCTTGTAGAACTCAGCTGAGAATCCATTAGTACTGGACTATTTTTGTTGGTAGGTTTTTGATGAATTCTTCTATTTCATTGCTTGAAATTGATCTATTTAAATTATATATGTCCTCCAGATTCAGTTTGAGTGGATCATATCTCTAGAAACCTGTAAATGTCTATGTGATTTTCTATTTTGTTGGAGTATAGGTTTTCAAAGTAGTTTCTATAATTATGTTTTGCATTTCAGTACTGTTTTTTGTGATATTTCCTTTTACATCATGAATTTTAGTAATGTCAGTTTTCTCTCTTCTTCTCTTCATAGTGTGGCTAAGGGCTTATTAATTATGTTTATTTTTTCAAAGAACTAACTTTTTGTTTTGTCAGATTTTTGTACTGTTTCTTTTTTTCCAATTTCATTGATTTCAACTCTGATTTTAATTATTTTCTGTCTTCTACTACTTTTGGTGTTGATCTGTTCTTTTTCTAGGGCTTTGAGCTGTAATATTAGGTCATTTAATTGTTGATTTTTTTCTTCTTTTATTGTATGTGTACCATGCAATGTATTTTCCTCTTAGTACTGCTTTCATAGTGTTCCAGAGATTTTGAAATGTTGTATTGTTGTTCTCGCTTATGTATAAGAATTTTTTAATCTCCCCCCAATGTCTTCTGCTATCCATGCATCATATAGTAGTGTTTTATTTAGTCTTCAGGTATTGGAGTAGTTTCTGTTTTTTCTTTGTCATTGATTTCTAATTTCATTCCATTATGATCTGATAGAGTGCAAAGTAGCATCTCATTTTATATTTGCTAAGAGCAGCTTTGTGGCATAACATATGGTCCATTTTAGAGAAGGATCTCTGTGCTGCTAAGAAAGTGTATTCACTCATTGATTGATGGATTATTATATATACTTCTATTAAGTCTAAATTATTGATTGTGTATTGATTTCTTTGGTTACTATGATTTCTATGGTTCAATTTTGGTTTGGAAGATCTGTTCAATGGTGACAGTGCTGTGTTAAAGTCACCTAGTATTGCTGTGTTTTGATCTATTTGCTTCCTGGAATTGAGAAGGATTTTTTTAATGTACATGGATGCACATGTACATAAATATTTATGATTGTTATGTTTTGCTGATTTATGCTTTCCTTAAGCAGTATGAAATGTCCTCCTTTATCCCTTGCGACTAACTTTGGCTTGAAGTCTGCTTTATCTCACATAAGGATGGAGACCTCTGCTTTTTTACTGAGTCCATATGCATGATATGCTTTCACCATCCTTTCACCTTTAGTCTGTGTATGTGTTTTTCTATGAGATGAGTCTTTTGAAGAAAGCATATTGTTGGGTCTTTCTTTTTAATCCAATCTGCTAGTCTGTGTTTTTTGATTGATGAGTTTAGGCCATTAATATTCAGGGTTATTATTGAGATATGACTTGTGTTCCCATTTATTTTGACTTATTTTTGACTTATAACTTGACTTGGTTTCTCTTTATCTGAGTATTACTTTAGGGTTCTTCCTCCTTTTGCTGACTTACATCACTGTTTTTTATTTTTTCCTCATGGAATATTTTCCTGAGAATGCTCTGTAGCAAAGGCTTTCTATTTATAAATTCTTCTAGATTTTGTTTATCATAGTATTTTATTTCATCATCAAATCTGAATGTTAGTTTGACTGGGAATAAAATTTTTGGTTGGCATCCATTTTCTTTCAGGGTTTTAAATATGTTGCTCCATGCATTTCTTGCTTTTAAGATTGGGTTGAAAATTCTAATAATATTCTTCTGGGTTTCCCCCTGTATGTAATCTTATGCTTTTCTCTCACAGACTTTAAAATTCTCTTTATTTTGTATGTTAGGTATTTTAATTATAATGTGCCTTGGTGTGGATCTGTTGTAATTTTGTAATTTGGTGTCCTTTAAGCCTCTCGTATTTCATTTTCCATTTCCTTTATCAGATTTGGAAAATTTTCTGCTATTATTTTATTGAATAGGTTATTCATTCCCTTGGTTTATGTCTCTGTGCCTTTCTCAATCCCAATAATTTTTAAATTTGGTCTTTTTATGATACCCCATACTTTTTTGAGGTTCCAATCATAATTCCTTACCATCTTCTCTGTTTCAACAACTTTGTTTTCAAGATTAAATATTTTGTCTTCTTTGTCTGACATTCTGTCTTCCAAGTGAACTTGACTGTTGTTTATGCATTCTATTGAGTTTTTAATTTGGTTTATTGTTTATTTCATTTCAAGGATATCTGTTTGGCTTATTTTCAGAATCTGTCTTTTTATTGAAATGATCTTTTGCTTCCTTCAATTGCTCTTTTAACTGTTTATTGGTGAAGTCATTCATTGCCTGCATTTACTCTCTTATCTTATGTTCATTTCTAGGATCATTTTAATTATAAACATTATGAACTCCCTTTCTGACATTTCTTCTTTCATGTTGTCATTGGGTTCTATTGATATAGCATGTAGGTTTGTTTGGGACAGTTTCTTCCCTTGTTTTCTCAAGTTGTTTATGTATCTTCCCTGCTAGCAGTGCAAATTTGAGATATTACAGTTTCACCCCTACAGACTTATAGTGTCCCTGCAGATTTTCAATACCTCACCTTGAAGTGAGAGATGAATATTAGAAGTGCACCAATAAATATTCCTCCTTAACCCAAATAGTCACTATTAAGATATTAACCTTGTTATCTTAAAAAACAGAGATGATGAGTTCAAATTATTAATTATAGCAAAACCTATAGGTTTGCAATAAGGAGCACAATTTCTAATGGTGACCAAACCTACAGGTTTGCAATAAGGACCACAATTTCTAAAGGGAATGAGAAGGGGTGTTGAATATAATGCTAATGAGATAAGAAATGAGTCTATAGAAATACTGTGTTGTAGAAATATTGAAAGCAGAATTAAAAGAAATAGGTTGTTAGCATGAGAAAAGGAGAAAGAATCTCCAAGGAAACAGATGTATAAGAGGAAAATACATTGAGAAAAATATTAATAAAAGAAAAAAGTAGAAATATAATAGGTATAATAGGAATGATCTTAATAATACTACTAATTAAAAAAGAATTCAGCAATAAAATTATATTGTACTGTTCAAACCTTCTATTTTCAGTAGCCTGATGCTTGAAAGAATCTTGATAATTCAGTGTCCCAAGAAGGGTGGTGTCCTACTACCTCCAGGTCAGAAATAATCAATGCTAGTGGGAAAAGGTGACCCTTATGTTGATAGATGATCAGCCAGAGTGTGGGCACTGAAGATGGTGAGTCTGATGGCATAGGCCTGGCCTTGGTGCTATAGATTCCTGAGGTCAAAATGTTTAATATACTTTTAAAATGAAATGCAGATTGGAAATATTCAAGTGACTAGAAATCTGATTCTTGGTATTTTTCCTGCTCAAAATATTTTAACTACACTCTAGAGTCAAATACTAAAAATGGAAAGATAAATTCTTTGATAGATCAAAATGCTTTGTTCAGGTACAACTGTAGAAAAGGAAGAACTCTCAGGGCACTGTCTCATGCTGAGTGTGTGTTCTTAAAATAAGTAGCTTAGTCAGAAAATTTTTTCAGAAAGCAGTAAACCCCCCACCTTCTTTTAATGTTTGCTTGATCAGTGCTAAAGTACTATGGTTGAAGTTTATTAGAATTATGCAAACTGAATGCCATCCTCCCTACAGAGGTTTCTGGGAGTAGCAGGATTCATAGTTACCCAGGCACCTCAAAGGATTCTGGGCAGTACTATGTGGTGTTCGGCCCATGCATCCCTCACCAGAGGCATGTGGAAGATGTAGGCCCCCAAAGAACATGAATGTTCTACCATAGTGCTATGTTGGTGCAGCTGACACAATAGTGACTCCTTGGAGTTCTGAGACCCCAGGATTTCCCAGTATTGTAGTTCACTTTAAGGTAGCACTGACATCAGAGGTCTTGAGAATAGCAGGTCACTGTTTATTTAGAGTAATACAGTACATCCTAAGTGAAACTCATCATCAAGACTCCCAAGAGGCTTTTCAAGATGGCAGACTGGAGGATGACTACATTTCATGTCACTCCAGGACTTAGGATTCAAGAAGATGAGGTTTTGCGAGACTCAGAAGAAACTCAGAACCACTAATTGAGTCTTTCCCATTGGGGAGGTGCCCAGGATGGGGCGGTAGTCCCAGAATGCAGGAAACTTTGTGAAGTAGAGTTGCCCAATGAGACCCCCTCCACCCCCAGCTGGAACAGTAAATTTGGACAACTGGGAGCATTGCAGAGGAGAAGGCATCCAGTGAGACTCTTGGATTAGGAGAGACTGCCATGGGACCATAGGCAGCTGTTCAGAGGAGGAGCTGCACAGACAGACGATTAGGCATGGAACAATGGTAGCAAGACTCTAGGCAGCTTCTCGGAGGAGGAGCCGCACAGAGAGATGCTTTGTGAAAGGGGAAGTTCCCAGGTCCATGAGGCAGGTCCAGGTCCCTGGGAAGGTTGCAGAGGAGAGCTGCCCACCCCAGGTGGTAGTTCTGGATCAAGGGAAATTTTTAGGAAGGGAGTTGACAAATAACATGTTCCCACCAGTTGAGTGTTCCCTGCTGGGTGAGGCTTTCCCACAAGGGTGGTAGAACCAGAGACACAGGCCCAAACAAGCCTTGCCTCAACCCACAGTCTAATTCTCCCTTGGCTGACCATGGTCAAAAAGTGGAGGGGCCTCTGCCCACCAGCAGGGAATATACCCCACCTGAAGGCCACCACCCCTAGAGGGACAGCTTTCTTGTGGAGCACTGCATTATCAAATTCCTCCAAGACTTCAGGCTACTGAAGTTTAGGAGGTGATACATTGGAAATCTACAGGGACACTATAAGTCATTAGAGGAAATTGGCAATAACTCAGCATTCCACTGATATGTGACCAATATAAGAAAACAAGGGAAGAAAATGTCCCAAACAAACCTAGATGTTCCACCAATAAAATCCAATGACAGCATGGCAGAAGAAATGTCAGAAAGGGAGTTAAGAATGTACATAACTAAAATGATCAGAGAAGCAAACAATGAGATGAAAGAGCAAATGCAGGCATTGAATGATCACAGCAATCGACAGTTAAAAAAGCAAATACAGGAAACAAAAGATCATTTCAGTAAGGAGTTAGAGATACTAAAAATTAACCAAACAGAAATAATTGAAATGAAGGAAATAATAAAGCAAATTAAAACTCCATCGAAAACATAGCCAATAGGATGGAACACCTGAAGACAAGAGATCAGACATTGAAGACAAAATATTTAATCTTGAAAACAGTTGACCAAAGAGAGAAGATGGTAAGAAATCATGAACAGAATCTACAAGAAATATGGGATATCATAAAAAGACCAAATATAAGAATTATTCGGATTGAGGAAGGCTTAGAGAAACAAACAAAAGGAATGACAAATCTAGTCAATGAAATAATATCAGAAAATTTCCCAAATCTGAAGAATGAAATGTAAAATCAAGAACAAGAGGCTTATAGAACTCCAAATACACAAAATTACAACAGACACACACCAAGGCACATTATTATGAAAACACCTAACATACAAAATAAAGACAGAATTTTAAAGACTGTGAGAGAAAAGAATCAAATTACATTCAGGGGGAAACCAATACAAATATCAGCAGATTTTTCAATCCACACCCTAGAAACTTGAAGGACCTGGAACAACATATATCAAACCCTGAAAGAACACAGATGCCAACCAAGAATCTTATACCCAGCCAAACTTATCTTCAGATTTGATGATGAAATAAAATCCTTCCATGATAAACAAAAGCTAAAAGAATTTACAAGAAGAAAGCCGGCTCTATAGAATATTCTCAGCAAAATATACCATGAGGAAGAGATAAAAGAAAACAATGCAAATCAAAAAATGGAGGAACTATCCTAAAGAAATAGCCAAATAAAGGAGAAACCAAGACGTGTCAAAAAACAAAAATGAGCCAAATGACCAGGAATACAAATCATACCTCAAAAATAACAAGAATGTCAGTGGCCTGAACACATCAATCAAAAGACATAGACTGGCAGATTGTATTAAAAAGAAAGATCCAACAATATGTTGTCTGCAAGCGACTCACTTCATAGAAAGAGATACCCACAGATAAAAGGTAAAAGGATGGGAAAAAACATACCATGCACATGGACAAAGAAAAAAAGCTGGAGTATCCATCCTCCTATCAGATAATGTGGACTTCAAGCCAAAGTTTATCAGAAGGGATAAAGAAGGACATTTCACACTGCTTAAGGGAAGCATAAATCAGCAACGCATAACAATCATAAATACCTATGGCCCAAACAGTGGAGCATTCATATACATTAAACAAACCCTTCTGAATTCCAGAAATCAAATAGACCACAGCACAATAATACTAGGTGATTTTAACACACCTCCCTCACCAGCGAACAGATTCTCCAAACAAAAATTGAACAAAGAAACCATAGATCGAAATAACACAATCAATAATTTACACTTAACGGACATTTATAGAATATACCATCCAACAAAGTGCAAATACACTTTCTTCTCAGCAGCACATTGATCCTTCATTAAAATAGACCATATTTTATGCCACAAAGCTAATTTTAGCAAGTACAAGAAGATAAAGATACTACCTTGTATTCTATCAGATCATAATGGATTGAAATTAGAAATAAATGACAGAGTAAAAAACTACTCCAACACCTGGAGATTAAATAATACACTATTGTATGATAAATGGATAACAGAAGTCATCAGAAAGGAAATTAAAAAATTCTTAGAGGCAAATGAGAACAAGAAACCATCATATCAATATCTCTGGGAGACTATGAAAGCAGTACTCAGAGGAAAATTTATTTCATTGAGTGCATTCAATAAAAGAAGAAAAAAATCAACAAATAAATGACCTACTCCTACAGCTGAAAGCCCCAGAAAAAGAAGAACACAGCAACACCGAAAGTAGCAGAAGACAGGAAATAGTTAAAATCAGAGCTGAAATCAATGAAATAGAAACTAAAGAAACAATTTTAAAAATGACAAAATAAAGAGTTGATTCTCTGAAAAAATAAACAAAATTGATAAACTCTTAGACACACTAACAAAGAGGAGAGAGAAAATACAAATTACTAAAATTCATGATGAACAAGAAAATATCACTACAGACATGATTGAAAAAATAATAAACATAATGCGAAGCTGTTTTGAAAATGTATACTCCAATAAAATAGAAAATATAGAAGATATCAATAGGTTTCTAGAGACATATGAATTACCTAAACTGAACTAGAATGATATACACAATTTAAATAGACCAATTTCAAGTAATGAAATAGAAGAAGTCATCAAAAGACTACCAACAAAGAAAAGTCCAGGACCAGAGGGGTTCTCAGCTGAGTTCTACAAAAACTTGAAAGAACATACTTCTCAAAGTATTCCATAAAATAGAGAGGAGGGAACCCTTGCAAATTCATTCTATGAAGCCAATATCACCCTGATACAGAAAACAGACAGAGACACATCGAGGAGAGAAAATTTTAAATCACTATCCTTAATGAACATTGAAGCAAAAATTCTCAACAAAATTTTAGAAAAGTACATACAAAAATATATTTAAAATATTGTGAACCATGATCAAGTGGGTTTTATCCCAGGCATGCAAGGTTGGTTCAACATCCAGAAATCAATAAATTTAATTCACCACTTGAACAGACTTAAAGTCAAGAATCACATGATTATTTCAATAGATCCAGAGAAAACAATTGGTAAAATACAGCATCCTTTCATGCTTAAAACACTTGGAAATTTAGGGATAGTGGGAATATTTCTTAACATTGTAAAGACCATCTATGCTAAGCCCAAGGAATATTATTCTAAATGGTGAAAAACTGAAAGTATTCCCCCTAAAAACTGGAACAAGACAGGGATGCTCTCTTTCACCACTTCTATTCAACATTGTCCTTGAAGCTCTAGCCAGAGCAATTAGACACACCAAAGAAATTAAAGGTATATGAATAGTAAAAGAAGAATTCAAACTATCCCTATTTGCTGATGACATGATTATATATTTAGAGGAACCAGGAAAAATTCCACTAGAAAACTTTTAGAACTCATAAGTGAATTTAGTAAAGTAGCAGGATATAAGATCAATGCCATTAATCTAATGCATATTTATATATAAGTGATACATCCTCAGAAAGAGAAGTTATGAAAATTACCCCATTCACAATAGCCTCAAAAAAAATACTTGGGAATCTATCTAAGAGGTGAAAGTCCTCTACAAAGAGAACTACAGAACACTAAAGAAAGAAATTAAAGAAAACCTTTAGAAGATGGAAATAGCTCCCATGTTTTTGGATAGGCAGAATTAATATTGTCAAAATGGCCATACTAAAAAAGTACTATACAGAATCAAGGCAATTCCAATTAAAATCCCAATGATGTACCTTACAGAAATAGAGCAAGCAGTCATGAAATTCATCTGGAAAAATAAGAAACCCAGGATAGCTAAAGTTATTCTTAGCAGGAAGGGTGAAGCAGGGGGTATTGCAATACCAGAATTTCAACTGTACTACAAAGCAATAGTAACAAAAATGTTATGGTATTGGTACCAAAATAGACAGGTAGATCAATGGTACAGAATAGAGGACATGGACACAAACCCAAATAAATACAATTTTCTCATACTAGACAAAGGTGCCAAAAATACGCAGTGGAGAAAAGATAGCCTCTTCAACAAATGGTGCTGGAAAAACTGGAAATCCATATGCAGCAGAATAAAACTAAAACCCTATCTCTCACCCTGCAGAAAACTCAATTCAAAATGGATCAAGGACCTCAGAATCATACCTTGGAATCAGGGTCCCTTCATCTTATAGAAGAAATTTTAGGTCTGAATCTTCAACATGTCAGCTTAGGATTAGACTTCCTTAACAGGAGTCCCACAGCACAAGAATTAAAAGCAAGAATCAATAATTGGGATAGATTCAAAATAAAAAGCTTTCTCTCCACAAAGAAAACTATCAGCAATGTGAAGAGACAGCATACAGAGTGGGAGAAAATCTTTGCCACTCATACTGCAGAAGAACACTAATTTCCAGAATATATAAAGAACTCAAAAATCTCTACAACAGGAATACAAATAACCTGATCAATAAATGGGCTAAGGAAATGAACAGACACTTCTCAGAAGAAGATTGACAAGCAAAAAACAGATATATAAAAAAAGTTCAACATCTAGTAGTAAGAGAAATGCAAATCAAAACTACACTATGATTCCATCTCACCCGAATTAGAATGGCGATTATGAAGAATACAAGCAACAACAGGTGTTGGCAAGGATGTGGGGGAAAAAGGTACACTCATACATTGGTGGTGAGGTTGAAAATTAGTGCAGCCACTCTGGAAAAGTGTGGAGATTCCTTAGAAATCTTGGAAAGGAACCACTATTTGACCCATCTATTCCACTCCTTGGCCTACACCCAAAGGGTTTAAAATCAGCATAATACAGAAATGCAGCTACATCAATGTTTATAGCTGCTCAATTCACAATAGCCAGATTGTGGAACCAACCTAGATGCCTTTCAATTGAAAAATGGATAAAGAAACTGTGGTGTATATGTACAATGGAATATTACTCAGCCATAAAGAATAATAAAATTATGGCATTTGCAGGTAAATGGATCATATTGGAGAATATCATGCTAAGAGAGATAAGACAATCTCATAAAACCAAAGGATGAATGATCTCGCTGATATGTGGGTGATGACACAAAGTGGGGGGTGTGAGGGAGGCAGGAATGAAGGAAGGAGGAACTGTATAGAGAAAAATAGGGGTGGTAGGGGTGGGGGAAGGAAAAAATAACAGAAAAAATCAAACGTGATTACCCTATGCAAATGTAAGACTACACAAATGGTATGCCTTTATTTTCGTACAAACAGAGAAACATTATTTATCCGACTTGTCAAATAAAAATAAATTAAAAAAGAAGACTCCCAGGATCTGAATACTTCAAGTCTGGTTCTATACTCCTGAGGTGTCTGGATAGTGCAATGCAAAGCTTATGTATATAGCACCCAATATGAAGTTGTCTAGGAGCTAGAGGCCCTGAGGTATTCTGAATATTGTATTCTGGCCTTCTGCCTTCAGAGTCCTCACTTGGAGACCTCTGGGAGTGTAGTACACACAGGCAACTGGGCCACTCCAAGAATCTTGGCTAGTGTAGTTTACTTCTGTACCATATAGTCCTTACCAATGAGGATCCTGGGAGATTCTGGTCCCTGAGGATTCTGGGCAATGTAGTCCAATGTTTTGCCTGTGTGCCCCTGCTGGGAGAAACAGGAGAACACCAGGCCACATGTTTGCCTTGATATGCTGAGAATTCTAATGGAATACAGGCCTGTACCAATGCAGTCCCCACTGTGGAGGCCTCTGGAAACTCTAGGCTTCACATCTAGGTTAGTCTCAGGACTTATGTGTAGTGTACTTAAGTATGTCCAGCCCTCACTGTGGAGTCCTCTTGAACTTGCAGGCTGATACTCACCTCAGCAACACACTCAAGGATTTTAGAGTGTATAACCCTACAGTTCTCAATGCAAAGGAGCTTGGGAGCTGCTGGCACTACATATTGTGGGTAATGTAGTCTTGTGTTTTGCCCATTCCACACAGAAGAAAATGGTAGCTCAGGTCCTATTAGAATTGTGGGTAATGCAGTCAAGTGGTTTGCTCATTCAACACAGAGGGTTCTAGCAGTCCCAGAGGACTATGGGAAATGAAGGGCAGTGTTCTTGCTCAATTACTACAGATAATCTTAGAATCTAGAGCACCTGAGGATTGTGGGTACACAAGGCTAATGGCTTATCTGATCACCCCAGAGAATACTGGGAGTTGCAGCTCCTGAGAATGCTAGATAATTTAATCTAGTGTTTTGTGTGCACAGACCTGCTTGGAGAATAGCCACAGTAACTGAACACTCTGCTTTTTCTGGTACCCTGAAGATTCCAGGTACTGTCCTCTAACATTGCAGCCCTCATCACAGAAACCTCTAGAAGTTGTAGAGTATAGGCATCCCCAGGTAATTTGTGCAATAAAGTCTGTTATTCCATTCTTGCAGTTTTCACTCCAAAGGCTCCTGGAAACACCAGGTAACCAAGGGTAACATATAGCACATTTTGTCATTCTGTTGCCCAACCCTCACTGCAGAACTCTCTGTAAGCTGAAGGTTCCCAAGGGCTATTGGTAGTGCACACTGACATTTGGTCCATGCTACCCTCATTGCATTGTACCCTGGAAACTGTAGATCCTGAAGGACTCTTGGCAGTGCAGTCCACTGTAAATTATGCAGCCCTGACCCAAGAGCCTCCTAGGAGCTGTTTGCTACATTCCCAACCAGTCACCCCTGAGAACTCTGGGCAATGTGGTCCAGCATGCTGCTGCCCATCAATGACAAATATGGCCCCAAAAGCTTTGGACCATGTGCTTGCTCTGGAATACCAAGGATTCTGATCATTGTAGCTCAGAATCCTGTCTTCCTAGATCTCTCCATAAAAGACTGTGGGAGCTGTAGCAGTATGTATGCCCAGGTATCCTCAGGGGTTCTGAGCAGTGTAATCTGGCATCTATTGCCACAGCTGTCACTGTGGGGGTTTCCGGGACCCCCAGCCTTAGGCATGGTCAAGATGGCACCTGACGCTGAGCCAAAAGTGGCCAGCTATACAGTAAACAACCAGCGAATTCCAATGATTGGCTAGTTAACGATGTGACTAGAGCATGCCCCCCTCGTGTACCCATCCTATGCTTGCAGCTGTCCGCATTTACCTCGTGTACTCTCCCCTGATTGGTTGAAGTGTATATAAGCCTGGTGGGTGGGAGAGCAGTGGAGAAGAAGCGGAAGAAGGGGAGAAGCGGAAGAAGCGGCAGCGGCGGAGGCTGGAGCTGAGCTGGAAGCTGGGAGCGCGCGGAAGCTGGAAGAAGCTGGGAGAAGGTAAGCTGGGAGTGCGCGGAAGCTAGGAGTAAGAAGTGTAGGAGAGGAACTGTGCACAATAAACTTCCAAAGCTTCAGACATTTGTCGTGTCTCTCTCTGCAGCCAGAGGGGACGCGATAACTGGTGCCGAAACCCGGGACATGAAGGGAAGATAAAAAAGACAAATAAGATATCTTAAAAAATTTTTAACAAGTTAAACCGGTTATAAAAAAGTTAAAGGGTGTCAGGATGTGCCATCGGCGGTCCTGGGGACACGCGGAATGCGGTCCGGTTGAAAGGTAACGGGATCCTGATGCGTAGAACGCGGGTATCGGGACGCGCCATCAGCGGTCCTGACGCGTGGAACTCGGGTTAAAGGGTATCGAGATACGCCATCAGCGGTCCTGACGCGTGGAACGCGGTCTAATTAAAGTGAAAGTAGAAACACGCTTGAAATGGTCCAATTAGGGTGTAGGTAGTACATGAAAAGCCGCTATAAAAATTCTAATGCACACTTGATAGTTTTCCTTTCAGTAATCTCGTTGCTCCTGGCAGCTAGACCACTGTTTGTTATTGTAACTGCCATAACTAAAGCTATTCAAATTAGTAACAATGGGGTCTGAATGCAGCAACCCCTCAGGGAACTATTAAAAAACAATGGGACGCCATTAAGGAAAAAAAAAAAAAAAAAAAAAAAAAACAGCTAAAGTAAGAGAAGCTGCTCAGTGTGCCACAAGGGGGATCTTCATGAACAGGGTCTAATAGTAACAGAAAAGAACTCTTAAAGAGAATAAAGTGAGGAAAAATTGAGTGGTGGTGACCTAGAAAATAATTGCTCAAAAAATCTAAGAACAAGGGAAAAAAGGGAACTAAGTCTAACACAAAGAACCCCCCAAAAAGGAATAACAAAGTGGTAGTAAAAACTTAAGAACAAGGGGAAAAGGTAGGAGAAACCTAAGCCTAATAAAAAGAGCTTCAAAATTTGTAGAACCTGCCTGTATTTGAGGAGCAAATGGAGATACCATCAACCATTAGAAAAACTTTAAAGAGGCAGTTAAGACTATTTGGAAACAGGTATGCAGAGCAGTGTTATCTGGAGGACAATGTCTAATTGGAGAAGCTCAGTGGCAAGAAATAGCTGTTGAAACTGCTTGCAGAAACATAGTGGCAAGGTTTCCCGATAGAAATGTTGAGATGTTAATGGGAGAAGGCCAATATGCTTCAATAGATGCACAAAATCAGCAGCAAGGAGATAATGCCCTAACAAAAGAAAATCTGTTACACCTTATGCCCCAGGACTTTGCCCAAGGCGCAGAAGGGAAACACGTTGGGCTAACAAGTGCAAATTGGTTACTGTTGAGGGAAAGATGTTTCTCTCAATCTCTCTCAATGTTGGAATGCTTCTGGGTTCTCACGGGCAGTCTTGATGTGTGTTCCTATCTTCCTACCAGTCCTAGTTTCTGTTGCAGATATAGAATTGCCAGTGCTATTATCAAGAAACGGGAGAGGCTTTGGCATTGCACCTTGCAGCAGCAGCATTGACACAACCATAGCAACGATCATTTGGCCAAAAATGCAGCTGCAGCCTTACAGACCATGGAGACTCTATCAGAGAGTGGACTCACTATAAGAACAAGTGGATACCTTGCGAGAACTTTTGGGACTGGGATGCGTTTATTCCCTGGGAGCTGTTTGTGTTGCCCGTATTGTAACTCTACTGGGATGTATATTGTTTCTATATTTGGTGTGGCTATATGGTTTTTCTTCTGTTTATAGATTTGTCAAACAGCGGGCAGGCTTAGGAGCTAGGGTGGTACTCCTCTGCCTTGGTCTCCTTCTCTTCATTCGTTTTGGCATGCATCTATGAGCTAGCCAATAGAGAGATCAGATTATCTTTCATCAGACCATGACCGCCCTAAAGGCCGACAGCCCCCCATTAGTATGGCTCCTGATGCTGGACCGGTAGTCAAAGACGGGTAATGAAGGAGGTGGCTGTGTACCAACCTAAGACAGGAGCTGCAGCATGCTCTGCAGGCTCTGATGACGGGTAAGGACATATGCTAACCACTCAGCCTAAGACAGACACGGTCCCAAGCCTTAGTTTAATATTAAAGAAGAGGGATCTGTCAGGGTTTCTAGTACCCCCAGCCCTGGGCATGGTCAAGATGGCGCCTGGCACTGAGCCAAAAGCAGCCAGCTATACAGTAAACAACCAGCGAATTCCAATGATTGGCTAGTTAACAATGTGATTAGAGCACGCCCCCCTCGTGTACCTGCAGCTGTCCGCGCGTTTACCTCGTGTGCTCTCCCCTGATTGGTTGAGTTGTATATAAGCTTGATGGGCGGGGGAGTAGAGGATGAAGTTGGGAAAAGGAGAACCTGGGAGCAAGAGAGAAGAGAAGCTGGGAGTGCGCGGGAAGCTGAGGGAAGAAGCTGAGAAAGGGGGGTAGAAGCGAGGGAAAAGAGTGCGAGCGAGGGCGAGAGCCGAGCGGGAGAAACAAAGCCGCCGGAGCAGGCGAGAGCCGAACGGGAGAAGAGTGAAGTGCAGGAGAGAGAAAGAGACCGAGAGAAAGGGATAGATAAGAAGGAAAGAAAGGAAGACTGTGCATAATAAACCCCTAAAGCTTTAGACGTTTGTCGTGTCTCCCTCTGCGGGCAGAGGGAACGCGATATGTCACCACAGTGGCTTCTGGGAAATGTCAAATAGCCCACCCATCTGTGTGCAGACTCACCAAGAAAGCCCCAGTATCTTTTGTAAAAATCAAGGTCACATATTTAAAGAACTCTTTCCACAATATTATTGCATTGATACATCAAATTCTCATTGTTTCAAGTACTTTAACTCTGAAAAACGAGAACCATAAAAACAGGAATAAAATTAATCATTGAGGTAGCACTAGCCTTTCCTTAATCCCCCATGAATCTTCAGGGCCCTCCCATGCAATTCCTGCAACATTCTGAGGTTGTGTTTCAGTGTTTCTCTTTTCAGTGTCCTGGAATTCCTCCCTAATACACACCCCATTTATAAAAATATTATGCTATGACATCACATTATGAGGTTGGGCAGCCAAAGCCTCAACAAAGGATGCTTTTGGAAAAGTAAACTCAGCTAAAACATTACCTATGAAAGTAAAGAACATGGCAGAGTTTCCTCCTCAGCATGTAGAATAGTGGATGACAGGCTTTCCCTGATTCTTCCTCACCTTTTTCTCAGATGCACTTTGGTTATCCTGAAGCCACAGTGACATCTCACATGAAGGTGCCAAGGAGACATGGTCTCCAGGTGTTCCCAGTACAGTCATCTATATCCCTGTATGGGTCTCAAAGAGAAGGAGGCTCTTGTCACCAGAGTCATGGCCCCAAGATGCCCTCATTCTTAGTTTCTTTCTCCTGTGGGTACAGGACACCCATTTCTTGCAGGCAGATGATTCAAGAGGATCAGGAAAAGAGCCCCTGAGAACCACCTGCTGGTCACTGTGGGCAAAACAGGAGACTTAATGCTTACTGTTCACTGGTTGGTGCCCCTATATTCCTTCTAGCAGTTCTGATGAAGCTCTGAAATTCATGGTTTTGATTTTTCTAGGCAATGACTTTGGTAACTTGGGGATAGGAAGAACAGTAGAGTAAAACAGAAATTATACCTATGTACATTAATGACTGCATGACCAATGTGATCACACAATATGTACAATCAGAAAAATGAGAAATTACATTCCATTTTTATATGATTTATAAAAATGCAAAAAATGCATTCTACTGTCATGTGAAAATAATTAGAACAAATTTAAAAAATTTAAGAAAACAGCAATAAAGCCCAATATCCCATGTTTGATGAGAAAGTATGGTGATAGCAAAAAGCAAAATATATGGTTGACAGACTGAAGTTCATTGATTTCTTATATATCAGCAATAGTTTGTGGGAAAAATTGTAGTTTGAAACTAGATTAAGAAAGAATTGTAAACAATAACATGTATAATCACACCCCCAAAATTTAAAATTTTAAATAACTTCTAAATTACAATTATAATTTCAGAAAACTAAGAAATACAATTGAAAGAAACAAAGCAAAATATAAGTAATTGCAGAGATATTCCTTTTTCAGGTCTCTACATAGGATAATATTTTCTCAAATTTGATTTAAGGATAGGTACAATCACACTCAAATATCCAGCGTACTCTTTCTGAACTTAGAATAGATGGCACAGACTGCAGAAGGACAAAAAAATGAACTTTCATACCTCAATCCAAACAGCTGTTAGAAAGCTGAAGCAGTGGCCATAATGTGATGTGCTGTGAATTTGGCTGGGCAGGGTGGCACATGCCTTTAGTCCCAGTGGCTCAGGAAGTTGAGGCAGAAGGATTGAGAATTC
Source organism: Sciurus carolinensis (assembly GCF_902686445.1). Taxonomy (NCBI): domain Eukaryota; kingdom Metazoa; phylum Chordata; class Mammalia; order Rodentia; family Sciuridae; genus Sciurus; species Sciurus carolinensis. The sequence continues at coordinate 219,525 of NW_025920157.1, forward strand.
AAAGACAGCCTCAGCAAAAGTTAGGTCTTAAGCAACTCAGTAAGACTATGTCTCTAAATAAAATACAAAATAAGGCTGGTGATGTGGCTTAGTGGTTGAGTGTCCCTGAATTTATTCCCTGGTATGGAAAACAAACAAACAAACAAACAAAAAGAAACTAAAATAACAAGAACAAATGTCTCACAGCTTGGATATAAAACTGCTCAAAACACAACTGACATTTTCTGGGAAATAAAACACAGGAAGAGGTTGCTGGGTCCCAGACTGACAGCAGGAAAGGAATGAATCCTGAGAACCTGCTAAAGGATAGGATGCCCACATCTGCTCTTGTGCTTGGTACATTCTTTTCTTTGAAGGGATAGCTGAAGATTTTAGACCAGGTAGAGTAGTGAACACGTATATTCCTAGCAACATGAGAGGCTGAGGCAGGAGGATGGCAATTTCAAGGCCAGTCTCAGTGACCTTTTCTGAAAATAAAAGAGTACAGGGTTGGGCTTATAGCTGGGTAGAAAAGTGTCCCTGGACAGATACTGAAACCCCAGTAAGAAAAATGAAAAGCAGTGCTGTTTTCAGAGATGCAGTCTGGAGGTAATATTACTGTTTTTAGAAATCCATAGGACAGGCATCTACTGGCAAAATCTGAGGTAGTGCGTACGAAGCTACCTACCTCTGCTGACACAACACTTGTGCATAGACCCTCTTCCAGGTACAAATTATGGGGACTGTGGCTGGGGTGAGTTGGTAAACCCTGCAAGTAAAGAAAGTCCACACACACTTGTGGGAGCAGGAGTGTGGTCCATGTGTGGCACCACAGAGACTCAAGTTGGGAGGCAGACACAGCATCCAGCCCACCATTCTGGGTCCCTAGAGCCAGGCTCAGCATGCTTGGTCTCCACCTACCTCTCTGGAAGGATCTGTCCCAACATTGATCCCAGCAGGCTGCTCAGGCTTCCAGAGAACAAATGATCATCGGATCCACTGACTTCAAATTGTGTTCTGCCATCCCAGTCTGTCTCCACCAAGTGCCACTGAGCCAGGATCTGCTGTGAACTCTCTTCCACTACTATGAAGATGTGCAGTGCATTCTGCCATCCTCCTCTGGCAGGTACACAGAAACCTGGACACCACCCACTAAGGTTTCCTTTTTTTTACTCATACTTCATCTCTCTGAGTTAAAAGCTGTCACTTCCTCACCCTGTCTCACCATCTTTCTCTCCCTGTGAGATGTGCATGAGAATATCTCAGAATTTTCTTCACTCTTAAAGATGAGCTGTCATGACTTGGTCAACTCTGAGTGTACATAGGTGTAAGAGGAAGGGCTGGAGTGGGAAGGTTTCTCTCTGCCCTGAGTATATAAGGCAGGACAACCAACTTTGATCTTGTGACCTCAGATATAGAACCCAGGCCTTGGGTGGAGATTGTGTTGGCCTCTCTCCTGCCACAACTGTGACAAGATTCCCTTGTGTCTAGCTGCCCAAGACCTGACTGACCACCTGGTATGTAGCTATGCTCCTTCTTTATCTACCTGTTCATTCATCAGAACGTGGAGAGCATTCTGAGAGACAGAAGCAGAGGACAGCCTGTAGTTGGGAAGCAGGGGCACGCCCATAGCCTTGTGGAAGTTGAATGGGAACAGTACAAGAAGACACCCAGGGATTTTGGGAGACCTAATTCTCTAAGCTGGAAGGTGTAACAAGAAGACAATTCAAAAGTCTGAGTCAGGACCACCTGTGTGAAGGTTCAGAACAGCAAGATGAATAGTAACCCAAAAGCTCTGAGCAGGCAAATGCAGGTTGTCTGTCAAGAACTGAACACCTTACTTAACTACACCAACTTCTTTAAAAAGGTGACTTTTTATACATTTCTGAAGGGAAATGTATTTCCAGCTCAGAATTCTGCCCCTGCCAAAAGATTAGTCAGGTGGGAGAGTGGATTTCAGACATTTTTAAGACATTCAACAATTCAGAGAATTTACCTTCTTGGTGAATTGTTGGGAAAGCTAATTGATAATTTTCTCTAAGAAAACAAGGGAATCAAGGTAGAAAGAATAAGATTTCCATTCAGCAAGCACTGGAGCCAACCAGCAAAACAGAGATGAGAGTTCTAGCCATGGCGATGCCACCCAACCCAGCCCTGGAAAGTACCCCTTGCAGTGGCAACAGGAAGTGGAAGCCCCATGCAGAGAATTCTCAGATGGTGTTCATGAAACCCTGGGAGATGTTATAGGTGTAAAAAAGTAGATATGCAGAAAAAAAGGCATTTAGAAGGCAGGTGTGATGGTATGATCGGATAACTGTAGAGCATGCTACAGCTCCTGTCTTAGGTTGGTACGGCATTACCTACTACCTTACCCGTCTGGTCAATGGTCCAACCTCGCGAGCCACACTTGTGGGGAGCTGCCGGCCTCTAGGGCAGCCATGGCCTGATGGAAGATGATACGATCTCTCGCATGACTCTGACGCACACGCATGATAGTGCGTGAGAGGAAGATAACAGCAATGATCATAAGCATGCATAATGCTCCCATACCAGCCCACTGCTTAATAAAACTGAAAGAGGAGGATAACCAATTTAACACTTCAGACATTGGAGCTACATCAACTCTAGTAGCATTAAGGCTAACAATTTGAGATCTAAGAATAGCAGTAAGATTATCAAATTCATAAGACCAGTTGGTACGTAGCTGAACAGACAAGATTCTAGACAAATCTGCTGCATAGCTGAAGTTATGATAAGCTACAGGTGTAACGCACAGTCCCGCCAGATGATAAATACATCCCACGTTTAACAGTTCCTGTAAAATGTCCATTTGTTCTTGAAGTAAGTCCACTCGCTGGTTCACTAAAAGAATCCCTGCTTTTAAGTGTTGATCCACTGTCTGCTGAGTAGATAAGGCAGTAGCAGTCTGTTGAACCACCTTATTGATTGTGGCTGCAGATTGTACAGACGTAGTTAAGGCTACAGCTGCTGCAGTGGCAGCTGCCGCTGATGCAACTATAGCGGTAATGACTGCTGTGGTGATTCCAAAGTCTCTCTTGTTCCTGGAAAGCAATACTGGCAATTCATCATCTGTAACAGAGACTGGCATAGGCAAGAAGGTAGGAACACACATTAAGTCTGCCAGCAGGAACCTAGAAGCATTTTAACATTGAGAGATAGCACAAATCTGAAGTACAATTGAGAGAAGCAGTTGTTTTGTTACATAGTTGAACTGTTCCTCCTAAGAGACTAAAAAGAGGTAGTAAGTTAGTTTATTCCATGGAAACACACAAACTGAGCCACAGCTCCAGTAAAGCACCGAGTTACCCTTATTACCCAGAGTTAAAAAACCCCAAACAAAGAGACAAAGAGAAAGTTTATCTTTAGGGGACCTGAAGGTCTCCTCTATTCCCCCTTTTTGTTTATAAAGAGTATTTTTGAGGGTGAGATGTGTATGTTCGACAATACTTTGTTTTTGTGGGTTATAAGGTACATCTGTGGTTAGAGTTATTTTAATTTTAGTGAGGAATTGGTTCTTACCAATTTTAGTTTTTAAAGAAAAATTTAGACTTTATAATGTAGTACAATCTTTAACAGTTGTTTAACCATAATTGTATAAACCCCTATTTTTAAGACAATTGTTTTAAAGAATAAAACTTAAGAGACACAAAGTTAAGAATGAATTGGTGTTTCTAAGAAATCCTTGTCATTTTACCATGTCATTTTACCATATAGATTAAACTTTGGCTTATATCAGAACATTAGTATTTCACCTTAGGAAAAACCTTAAATAGCTTTAGCTGTTTTACATACACACAACCAACTTAGTTACACACAGACTTGTTGAAACTTGCCCTTTGTTACACACAGACTTTTTTATCCAGAAACATTTTCTTTTCCTTTTTATTAAATACATTTTTAAACCCAGAACCTTTTATTTTCTCTTCCCTATTTGTTGACCCCTTTTTGTTCACATTCTGAAACAACTCTTATGAAATTTCTGAATTTAGATAAATCACCCTATTTTAATAAGATTAAATATTTTGTTGTTTATAGTACTCTTAATTGAAACACAGTTGAAACTTTTGGGACCCTTTATATATAGAATTCCACTTGTTAGGACATAACTTTTAGTAACCTTGTTTTTAGTTTAGTGATGGCACAAAGCAAGTTTAAACCCTTTTATTTACCAACCTATGAAAACACCAATAATGTTTAAGTATGACACCCCATGGAATTTGAGGAGTTAAAAGTACTTGATGTTATTTAACAATTAGCATTTCAACTTTGTAAATTAACCAGACGTCTCTACAAACACATTTGAGTAATCCCATACATGTTAACTCCAATTTATTTATTTTATAAAAACCAAGATATCAGACAAGTGTCCTGAACAGGATCCGTTGCCTCTTTCCTGCTGAAGAAAAGTCCTAGAAGCAATTGATATTAGACATTGTTTAACATTAACATTTCATTAGTTTGACCACCTGGAAACTTGCAAGTTATTTTTAAAAATATTTTACTTTTATTAGTTTACCCAATTTAAATTGAACCCTTTTAAATCATGTGAATAAAAGTATTTGGATCCATTTTTAAATTTTAATTTTTAGAGCGCTCAGTTTTGATGCAGATAAGACATAACACCAGACAGTACGACATACAAATAACACAAAATCAAAGGCCTTGTAATTTATAGGTAAATGTTCATTGCAATGAAACAGCTGTTTAAAAACTTCAGTTGAATAAAAAATAGAACTGATCAAAAATAAAATCATTAACCTAGGTATGTAGGATCAAAATTATGAGCTCAAAAATACAGCATTAAAGAAAAAAAACAAAACAAAACAAGAATCCTGAAGAATAAGTCAGTTTTTTGTAGCGGCCCAGGAGTTAAAACGGACACCTTTTTTTTTTTTTTTTTTTTTTTTTTTTTTTTTTTTCTTCTTTTCTTCTTATCTTTAGGTTACCCCCCTTTTCTCCTTGAGACGCTGTAGTTACATTCCAATGTGGCAGGGGGAGGGAGGATCACCCAGGACTTTTTAACCCCTTTTTTGCCTGGTTGAGAAATCAGGTTAGGTTTGAATGCAGAAAATCAGAAAACATTATTTTTTACTACTTTTAAGGAATGGAGCTGCTGAGCTCTCTGCCTAGGGGGACCCTCCCCTAAACTGATTTTTCTCTTTGTGCTCTGTTTGTGGTTTTATTTGTACTTTCTCCTTTTTTTTTTTTTTTTTTTTTTTCCACTGCGCCACTGCATATTTTTGTAAGCTCAACTCTTTTGAGTAACTCTTTTTTTTTTTGTAACGCCTTTTTTTGTCTTCTAGCTGCTGCCCTATGCCCTCCAATTCCCTTAATGCCTGTTGACTAATTGAACCAGCTTGAGAACACTTTGTTTCTTTACTAATTTTATTTAACTCCATCTCTGAGAGTCCCTCTTCGCTCTCATCAGAATCTGACTGAGCGCTAACAGAGCCCTTTTGTGACTCTTCTTTTACCTTTTCTAACACTTCCTCTCCCTGCGCAACTGCCTTTTGTAAAGCCTCCCGAGGGGAACGCAAACAAGTTCTGACTAATGACCAAACTGCTAACGTCCCTGGGAGCGTTACCGGACAGCGCTTTAAATCTTCCCCCGGGTGTTCCCACTGTGGGATAGTTAACAATCCTTCTTCCAGAAACCAAGGTGAAATCTCCTCTACCTGCTTTAAAAATGCCCAAGCAGTTTGTCTTTAAGGGAGTGCCGTTAGCTTTAAGAATTTCTTTCAAGGGACCTTCCATTCTATATCTAGCAACCTCGTTCCCCATTTTTTGAGGAAACTTTCACCTCTCGTTCCTAGGAACTTTATCACAATCACAATATTATCGTCTCTAGGAAACCTCCCTGTCCACTGACAGATCTGGGTGCACACTTTCACCGATCCGTTGCTCACCTCACTCACCTCTCCGCGGCACGTAAGATTCCCGGGGTTCAGCACCACTTGTCGCTCCCGCCAGCAAGAACGACCCGGAGACGTGATGGGTGGCAAACTTCCCTATTAACAGCTGATTCTTCTTTTTATTTCTTCCCTTTCTGGGAAGTTATTGTCACTTATATAGGTTATATCAACTAATTAGAATATTCACGATATGTGGGGAAAAGATAGACGTATATGGGTATAACTTGAAGCACCTAAGAATCACGCAAGAATCATGCAGAGGCCTTGACCAATTACTGAGACTTCCTCAAGGTGAAGTTAATTGTATACGTGCAGAATAGCAGTTTTTCAACCGCACTGGCAGCTTGCCAGGCGCCATCTTGGCCAGGCTCCACCTAGGGCCAGGGGTATGCACCCATAATCCCAGTGGCTGGAAATGCAGATGCAGGAGAATCTTGAGTTCAAAGACAGCCTCAACAATTTAGAGATACCTTCAGCAACTCAGCAAGACCCTGTCTCTATATAAAATATTAAAAGGACTGGGATGTGGCTTGGTGGTAAAAGGGCTTCCTCTGGTTTCAATATTTGGAATCAAAAATAAAATAAAATATAATATAATAAAAAAAATAAAAATAAATAACAAAAGCATACAGAAACTTTATGAAAACAAAAAGGTAAAGGGAAATATTATACATAGGACACTAATAAATGCAGTTGAATCACAGTATTCTATGAGGGAGGTCACAGTCAATATTGGATTTGATAGACAAAATGAACATGTAAATGATAACTGTTAGGTCGAATATTAGGCAACTGTAGGGGGCAAAGCTGAGCAGCTAGAACAAAGACCAGCCCACCAAAGGTGACCAGAAAGTTTGCAGCAAGGTGGATGGAAAGTTCCACTGACACTTCACACCCACCTGTCACTCAACAAGACCCCCTCCCATCCTAGTCTATATAAACCCTGGGCAGCCAGGGTCAAGCACGATTTTCTCCAGGTCCCTACACCCTGGGGGTCTGGGAATTTTGCCCAAGAGCCAAATTCCAATAAAGCTTGCTTTGGCCACTTTTCTTTCCCATTTTATTTGGCTGCTAACCATGTCCGCCGAGACCCACTGAGTTTACATTTGGTTCCACCGTTGAACCCACCGAGTCCGCCCAAGCTTACATTTGGTGCTGAAAGCCGGGAAGGGTTTTTTGGGCTCCCCCACCTACAGGTTGAGACCCACCCCCTCCTCAGAAGAACAAGGAGATTCCAATCCATCCCATTCAGCTCTGCTCCGTTTGGTCCATCACGCTTCAAAGGTGGTAAGTTCCCTGAATTTTTCCCCATACACCATTCCAATCTACACCCTCCATTCCTCAGGAGGTCTGTCCATGGGCACACCACAGGCCTCTGCTCCTTTCAGGCTCTGGTTGTTGTGAAGATGTTCCAACCTCCAGTCAGCCCCCCGTTTTTCCATTTTTGGGCCCCTGAAAGTCAAAGGGACATCTTGATTTTCGGTCCACCCACCATTCTCCAGTGTGCAGGAGTCAGAACTGGGACGCCTTTTCTGATTCTGGCATACCTGTCCGGGTGAAATTGGACGGCTAATTGGAAATGCCGGGAGCTCATTAGACCCCAAAACTCCTTTGGGGTGTATCCACCGTAATTTTACTAAACTGAGACTTTCCAAAAACTTAAGCCATAAGCAGCTAGTTTTTTATTCAAGCCTCAGTATGTATTAGATCTCAAGATGGCCACCAAAAGGCAATCGCAACCATTCGCAAACTTTCTTTATGGAATTTGGCGATCGACCTCGCTCTTCCTTCTACCTGCTCCACCACCCACATTCTCCTCCCCTTAGCAGTCCCAAACCCCGCCCACCTCCATGCTCTGGCCAGAACTCCACCTCCTCTTCCTGTCCTTCTCTGGCCAAAAACCTGCCCCCTCCTCCCACGGATGCAGCTCCTCCCCCTTCCTCCTTGGAGCCTTCCCACTTCCCCTCCCACCTTCTCCTTTAGAAAGTCTCTCTGCCTATTCTGCTCCCTCCTCCCCTGTCAGCACTAACAGGCAACTTTATCAGACTCTCCCACTGCCTAACCCAGAGCTTCTTTATCCTCTCCAGGAAATATCTAGTGCAAAAGGGCTATGTGAATCTAAGTTCCATTCTTGTTTAGGGTCTTTCTCTGCTGATTCCTCTACTTATATTAAGGAATTTGAGTATCTTTCCCAAACTTATAGTCTTAATATCCTTTCTTCCACTTCCAGTATCCAACAGGCAGCACAGGACCACGCTGACCAAGCCTATTTAATGGACATAACTTTATCCACAGGAGCAGGTTCCAATAACAGAACCAAACTGGAACTACTAGGAAGGCCAGCAGGGCCACCATCACTGTGCTTGCATGATCCAATACCTCACAGCAGGCATGCAAGCAGTCTCCAATAAGGTGGTAAAATTTGATAAACTGAGGGAAATTACCCAGAATCCAGATGAGAAGCCAGCTGTTTCTTAACAGTCTTATAGAGGCCCTTACTAGATATAGTAAACTGGACCCTAAATCTCCCTCTGGCACTACAGTGCTAGCAACCTACTTCATTTTTCAATCATCCCCTAACATAAGAAAAAAAAAAAAAAAAGCTCAAGTGAGCTGAGGAGGACCCTCAAACCCCTATCCGTGATCTGGTGAAAAATGTCCTTTAAAGTCTGTAATGCCCAAAAACTCAGCCAAATTGGCCAGGCAATTTTATTTACAGAAAAAAGTGACACTCCAATCCCAAGCCTTGGTAACTGCCCTGTGGCTTGTAACTCCAGTGAGAGCTTCAAAGGGGAGTCAGCAACCCCCTCCACCAGGGGTCCGCTTCAAGTGCAGACATGAAGGTCACTGGGCTCATCAATGTACAAACCTATGGCCCCCCACCAGGCCATGTCCTGCCTGCAAACAAGCAGGACACTGGAAGAGTGACTGCCCTATGGCCGGTTCCTCCCCAGCGTCTCTACGCAGAGGTGTGGCCAGTCAGGCAGTCCCTTCCCATGAGATTTTGGTATTTGCAGAAGACTGAAGGAGCCCGGACTCAAGGACCCCTATACCTAGCCAGGCCCAGGGTAAAAGCTCCAGGTAATGGGTAAGTCCATAATTTTCCTTATGGATATGGGGGCCACCTATTCTTTCTTGCCTGTCCACTCTAAGCCTTTAATTCCTTCCCATGTTTCAGTTATGAGAATTGATGGAAAACCTTCCTTCCCAAGCAGAATAGCTCAATTAGCCTGTGCCCTAGAGGGACATCTTGTGCATACTCTCTCCTAGTTATTCTCTCCTGTCCAGTCCCCTCCTAGGAAGAGATGTTCTCCAACCCCTAGGATCCACTCTGCAGCTTCTTCCCAGGAACACTGCTAGTGCTCACCTTCTTTTACCTCTGTTTCATATATTCTCTACTGCTCCCACACCACCTACCCTACCATTGGCCTGGTTGACCCCCAAGTCTGGGACACTTCCAAGCCAGTCATAGCCTCCCACCACAAGTCAGTCCTTATCCAACTTAAACCTCAATCTAAGTTTCCCTCACCACCCCTTCAGTCACATATTTGGACATACTCCTCTCTCCTACCTTTAAGAGTCTCACAACAGACAGAATCCAAGCCCTGTGTGACTTACAGCTGCCAGAAACAGCAGATTACATTCTCTCCTTCCTGGCCTTAATTGGCTTTTTCAGACACTGGGTCCCTAATTCTGCACTCCTTGCCAAACCCCTAGATCAGGTAGCAAAGGAGACTCGACATGGGTCCATTACCTCCCCCAAGATGATAGCTAACTCTTTCTACAAGCTCAGAGATGCTCTTATATCCTCCCCTGCTCTTTCTTCCCAACCCTAACCATCCTTTCCACCTCTTCACGGATGAAAAACAGGGTGTTACCACTGGCCTCCTCACGCAGCCAACTGAACCTTCCTACAGACCAGTAGCATATCTCTCCAAGCAGTTTGATTCCATGGTTCATGGGTGGCTACCATGTCTCCAAGCACTGGCAACAGCAGCTGAATTAATTAAGGAAGCCCTAAAACTCACCCTACTTTAACCAATAACTGTGTTTTCCACCCATAAACTGCAGGACCTCTTATACCTTAAATCCCTTCCACTCCCACAGGTGCTAAAGATGCTACGTTCACCTCGTGAAGACCTCTTCAATTACCCACTCCCCTCTCCTAACCTAACCATTTTTGTAGATGGCAGTTCTGTGCTGGGTCCTGATGGACGCTGTAGAGCCACTTTATGCAGATGTCACCTCAGCCTCAGTTCTGGAAGCCAATTTCCTTCCAGAAGGGACCACTTCCCGAAAGGCTGAACTCTTTGCTCTGATCAGGGCTCTAATTTTATCCAAAGGTAAGCAAGTCAACATCTACCCAGATTCCAAATATGCCTTCCTGATTGCTCACTCACATTAAGCTATATGGAAGGAGTGTGAATTTTTAACCACAAAGTGCTCACCAGATAGGGAAGGAAAACAGTAGGTTCTAAGTATGGAAATGTATTCAGTAGAAAGTAAAAGAATGTTTCTAAGGCAGAAAGTTCTTGTGTGATGGAATATATGAGGGTCAAAATAAGTACCAAGAAAGTCTGGTAACTAAAGGGTAAATTTCAACAAGTTTGCATATAACTAAGTTGGTTATATGTACGTGAGACAGGTTGTGGCCTGGTACCTGAGAATGTTCCTATGCAGGGGCACAAGATGCCTGGCTGCTATGCCACTACCCTTGCTGGGAAGGCTCTATGCAGGAATCCTATCAGCTCTGACATTCATCTCAGGCACACAGCTCTTGGGCAGGAAGGAATCCCTTTGCCAGATAGCCAGTGTTTCCTCAGTTCCCTTCTCTAGTTCCTGCCTGCCTTACAGTAACTTTGGACAGTGCACTTCCATGAAAGCAACATAGAGCTGCTAACATTGCACTTTGCAGCTGTGAAAAGTTGCATAGATGTCCTAGTCTCTGTAACTTTCCTGAAAACAAAGAATAATGTTTACATAATCTTTAACCTGATAATAAGGCATATATAAAGACTGCTAATGTAATTCTTTATAACTACATTTCCATCAGAGAACAGAGAAAAGAGCTCCATCTGATCTCTGCTTAATCTTTAAAATCTGTGTTTTGTGAAAAGCCCCGCCTTATCTGAAATAAGGCTCTGCCTCACTTGCATGGTTCCAAAGTAAGCCAGACTTTAATTCATTTAAAGTTGTGTTCGAAAGTTTGATGTTTACTGTAACGATTATTGTGATCTCAAACAGGGGATATAATGAATAACTCAGCCAGAATTCAGGATACCTATTGCACAAACTGAATGTTTTACTGTTGGTGATTCCATTTTGTATTTTCCCTGTAAACTGTTGCCTGATTAATTTTTGCAGAAGTAGTGCTTCAAGAGCAAACACTGTAAATTAACTTGAAATGGTAAAGCATCACCAATAGGACAGATAATGTAAACCCCAATTAGATAAAAGGGGATAAATAACTGTAAAGTCATAGACATTGAAGTTAAAGCCTAGCACTCTTACTTTCTGACTGGTGAGACTAACTTGCTGGATGGTTAAGATCAAATTTAGAAATTGAGATTAAATACAGAGGCCAAGAAAAGTTAGTAACAGGCCAATTTGACCAGCTTCATCTTAGACATCTAACAAAACAGTTAAAACCTAATTATAACCATTCTTTGGCATTTAAGAGAAACAATAGTTAAAGGCAACCTAAGATGTACACTTGTGTTAACCTTCCTAAAATAAATAAAGACTGAAAACTACAAGAGAAAAATTCTTAGGCAGATGTACCTGCTAACTATCAAGAGAAACTGCCAGAATCAGGAGTTTTTAGTCAGTTTAAGGCCTACACATCCTCCTAAACTACATAGGTAGGCTTATCCTATGCTTGCTAGTATGATTATTATTATGCAGTCACTGCCAACCAAAAGCTAGAACAGCAACTCCAGAAGGCAGTAGAGGCATCTGCTACCCCCCTGACATCCCTGCAAAGATGAATAACATTTATTGCTCAAGTTTCCTTGCAGAACCATCCAGCACTAGATCTGACAGCAGATAATGAGGGAATATGCCTCTTCCTAAAAGAATGTTGTGGCTGCATCAATAAAACCGGTCTAATGAAAGCAATGTTGAAACTCTTAGATGTTTAAACAAAAGGCTGAAGCAAGAAGAATCAAATGACCCCTGGCCAGGATGGCTGAACTCCACTCTTGTCACCTGGCTGACCCCTACCCTTACTCCCCTATTTGTGATAGAATTTCTGCTAACGATTGCTCCCTGTCCTCTCAGGTTTGCCTGGAACCGCATAAGTGAGGTTGTCAGGGTGACCTACAACCAGATGCTCCTACACTCTTATAGTCACCTCCCCACCAACCTAGAACCCGAACCTGTTTCTCCCCACGATGCCCCCTAACATGCAGGAAGTAGCCAGAGAGACTCCAGTGCCCTATATCACCAAAAAGGTTGGGATGTTAGGTCGGATATTAGGCAACTATAGGGGGCAAAGTTGATCAGCTAGAACAAAGACCAGCCCACCAAAGGTGACCAGAAAGTTTGCAGCAAGGTGGATGGAAATTTCCACTGACCCTTCACACCCACCTGTCACTCAACAAGACCCCCTCCCATCCTAGTCTATAAAAACCCTGGGCAGCCAGGACCACGTGTGATTTTCTCCAGGGGTCCCTATACCCCAGAGGTCTGGGAATTTCTCCTGAGAGTCAAGTTCCCATAAAGATTGCTTCAGCCACTTTCTGTCCCATTTTATTTGGCTGCTAACCATGCCCACTGAGTTTACATTTGGTCCCACTGTTGAGCCCACCGAGCCCACCCAAGCTTATAATAACCATAAATGAAACTAGAAAAACATTTCTTCCCTGAGTTGTGTGGTTAAGTCCAAGGAGTATGACTTCCTGTGTGGCATGGTCCTGGCAGGTGAGGCACATGACTGCAGTGAGGAGAACAGAAGGGACTGATCAGAAGACACTTTGCCCACACTCTGCACCTCAAATTAAACCCAAGGTGCTAAATTTTCCTATAAAGAACTTCAAGATCTGTGCTAAGGGAACCTACTTTCAGAGCCAGGAACACCAAGGACCGCAGATGCCATGGTTACTTCAGCAGAACTCATCACAGAATGCAGTCTATGATGATGGATGTGTTGCCTGTTGTAGAAGCCAACTTCCTCGGAGGATGCCAGTGGAAAGTCCAACAGCCATCCCTTGAGGGCAGCCAGGGAGGGATCCAGCCCATCACTGATGGCAGCCAGAGGGCAGAGTCCAGGTCCAGAGCAGTTGTGAACAAGGGTCTCAGGATAGTGATCAGTTTCTCCTGGTACATCTCACCACTCTCTAGTGGTCTGAAGAACACAGCAGAGGCTGCCTCAGGCTGCAGCAGCTTCCTAGGAGCAAACTTCAGACAAGCTCAGCATGTGTTCCACAATGAGTGGCCCTGAAGGGTGTGGCACCGAGTACCCACCTCATTGCCTGGACCCTCCCCTGTGGCTACAAAGGCAAAGGTAGTGCTCCAGAGGGTGAGGCACCAAGAGTACTCAGAGGAGACCAATACTACATCCTAAAATACCTTAGCAGTTTATCTACAACTTTCTGCAAAGTATTGAAAACTGAAAACATTTAGCAAGAATCTAAGACCTGAGTGAATTGGGCAGAAGCTTGTCATAATGCAGTGAATTACACCAGAGATCACTCACCTCTCTAGTGTTCCTCCTGTGTTGCCAGTACACAGCCATTTGAACTTTCTGTAGCAGCAAGAGTAGCAGGCCCTGTTATCATCCCCATGTCTTTGGTAGGAGTTTATGGGAACATGCCTGAGGTCATACACCCGGATGGAGTTGGGCCTGTACTTAAGGTTGTCATGGCTGGTGTCATGGGAGATGCTAATATCACAAGCATGCACAGAAAATGAGAGAAGTGTACACAATGCAGTGATCAAACAAATTGGGGGCTGGCCTGGGCACCAGCCCCACATTGAATAGCCAGGGCTGCCCATGCTATCCTTCTTCTGGTTTTGGGATCGTGCCTCAAAATCTTAGCATGGAGGAAAGTGAAATGACTCAACAATATTGGTGAGGAGTGGGACCTCTGACCACTCCTGAATCCATGAAATAAGAAACTGACCCCCAAACACCCAATGGGAAATGACTACCAGAGACAGCTGGATCTCTAGGTAGCAGGAATACATGCTTTTCTCTCCAAGACTATAACCCCAATCTCTGAAATACACACAAAATCAGGGGTATGTAGGTTAGCCACAAGGAGCGAGCATGGCAGCAGAGGAAGCTGCCACGTCCAGGTCCCTGATGTGGGTTCCTTGCTGGTGAAATCATTCCCACCAACTGGGTTCACACCTGTCTCTGACCAGGTACCAGAGTCAGGGCTCAGAATACTCATATCCACTCAACACACTGGTCTACACCTAAGGAAGTATGGGAACTGAATAGGCATGAGGTCCCATAGCTTGAGGAGATGACACTCCCTGGCAGCCAGTGGCCTTGGATTGTGAGGGAACCAGGAATGTTCTGGGTCAGGGCCAATGAACTACACAATCCTGGGGTGGTCTCTGGGAACTCTGGTGTATCAGTTTCCTCACATCCTGCTGAAAAAGATCAAAGGAGGAAAGGCTTAGTGGGCCTGCAAGTCAGCAGGTGAGTGCAGCTGTACTGACAAACAGGAGTGTCCACTGGGCACCTGGATATCCTGTTTATGACCCTTCCTCTGACTTTGAGCTGATACCCTCCTGTAATTATGAGTCCAGAACCCCTCAAACCTACAGCTTGGCTGAATTCTCAGATCTATTCGTTGTCTCTCCCCTCTGTCAACATGATGCCCCATCTCCAAATTGACTCCTGAACTCACAATCACAGTTCCACCTGAGTCCTCCAAAGTCAACCTGTCTCTGTCACAAATTAGACCCAGGGTCAAAAAGTAGGAACCATTGGCAACTCACCTGTCCACTGAGACCTGTAAATACAACCAGAGTTGTCAAAGCAGCTGTCTGAGTGCCACAAGGGCTCAGAACTCTCCTCAGCACTGGGAAATTCTGTGAGTTCTGGCAAGGCCTGCCAGGCTGACAGCACATGCTCAAAAAGTATATTTTGGAGCCATTGTAATAGGCAAAACAGTTGTACACCTGCTCAGTAGTCAAGCTTGTCTCTGAAGGCAAAGTCTCCTGCCCAACATTACTTCTAGCTCTGAGATTCAGAGATACACAGAGCTGGCTGGGGCAACTCATGTCCACCAAGGAAATGGTGTGAGCCCTGCTAAGCTTTCCAAGGACAGCAGAGCAATAGGCCATACAGTAGCTCACTGGAGATATGGCTGTGTGGTGAGCATTGGGGAGGCAGAGCAGGTCCCTGTGGACAGGACATATGGGCCCCACTTCCTGTGCTGACCCCACTCCCAGCCAGATGTGGAACCGACCTCCCAAGCTGACTCCAACCCCACTCAGTTGAACTCCAGAGAACCCAAAGGCTAGCCATGGAACATCCTGCAGCTCTGGAGGAGCAGGGCCTGCAGATGCTCCTTGCCAGAGCCAATTCTTTGCCTGGAAATACCATAGGCCTAGTTTTATAAGGTTCATCTCAGCTGTGGGAATCCCTGCAAATTAGCCAGGGTGAGAAGTGGGCACAACCCATGTGAGAAAACAACCCTAGAGGGAAGAGTTCAAGGGGAAATGGCACCAGTAGCAGGGGCACAGATTATTGGAGGGGACTGGGGACAGGGGATGGCATCCAGGAGAGAGGGAAGGATGAAAAAAGGTATGGGAGCAACCTAGTGGAGTGGGGGCATGTGAGGAGAGGGAAGCCACCTGGGGGAGAGGGAGTACAGGAAGAAGTTGAGGGAGCAGCCTTGGGATGGGAGAAGCTACAGTGGGAAGAGCCACCTTTTGCTAGTAGGAACACCTGTGGAGTGGAAGAAGCAATCTGAGTGGAGGTGGGGAGAGCCTGTGCTGGTAGAGGTAGCTGCTTGGGGCTGGGGACAGTTGCCATGGGGGAGAAGGGGAGCAGTCCGGTGGTCAAGGTATCTGCCTGAAGTGTGAGTGAAGCCCCCTGAGGTGCTTGTGGAAGTTTTGAGGGTGCCAGGGGAGTCACCTGGGGTGGCCTCTTATCTTTACCTACTGAACCATGCTGGGTTTGGTGGTCATGGATAATGCAAAGTCCTCCAGCCTCTGACACACCTCTCTGTGATAGGGCCAGTTTGAGTCCTTTGGGTCAGATGAAGTAGGGTGGTGGATTCCTGGATGAAGACAGTGAGGACAGTGGATTCAGACAAGGATCCTCCACATTTTTCCTGATCAGGACCAGCTCTCTGAGGATGATGGCACTCATCACCCTGAACACCCATCCACAAACCTCCTAGGGGACTTCTCTACTGTCCACAGACTTTCCCACAGAAATGTACATTCCCTGACACATAAGCACAGAGCACTGCAAGGAGTCTGGCTGAGGAGTACCTCTGGGTCATACACCATGCTGGCCCACCACTCTTCCCAAAACCAGGATTCCTCCTCAATCCCAGACCTGGGTGGGACACACTGCCTGAGACTCACTTCCTGTTCACCCAACTGTACACTGTCTCGTCTTCCCATTGCCTTCCAGTACTTTCCTCCATGACTTACTCCTGTTTAGTCCTTGCTACACTTCCATTTCTAGCACCCTGAGAGGCTCCCTGAGGTCTAGATATGAGACACACTTGCCATGAATGTCCACTGTCACTGGCCAAAGACTATCATCCACTCAGGCTCAGGCAGCAGATGAGAGGAGATGGTCATGAAGATGACCTCAGCCACCTACTCCTGAGGAAGCAGGGGGAGTGCAACTTGGGCTTAGCTCACAGCCAGCAAGAAACACTTGTGCCATACTACTTATGGTGTTGTGGCTGTAAACACTTGCTCCTCCCACCAGTCCCCCATTGGGGCCTTTTTGGTTCATCCAACCCCTCTGCACCCCTGGTGGAACCAGTGCAGACATATGCCCACAGAACCTCTTCTGCAGCAGTAGTTTTATAGGTTGGTCAGCACCACCACACCCAGCCTCCTGGAAACCATGCGGTAGTGGATGTCATTCCAGAGCTGCACCAGTTCCTTGCTGCCTGCTGGTACCTGGCAATTCTGGAAGAAGAACATGCTGAGCCCTGGCTGCCCTTAGCTCTCTGGCTGCTAATCCTGCAAACCAACCTTGGGGAAGGGAGTAATATCTGTGATTGAACATAATGATCATCAAATTCACAGTGTGGTGAAGCAGAGCAGTGCATACAAGGCTCTGAGGAATTGCCCTGAACACCCAGGCACTTTTCAAGCCATGCTGAGAACTTCACCTCACCCTCAAATTAGCCTGACCTGTCAACCCAACTTGACACACTTTACCTTTCCCAACAGAGGATGGTTCTCAGCTGCACAGGTGAAGAAGTTAAGGCATGGAGAGAGAGGCCTGACAACCCAACTTTGCATGCACAGCTAGGGTGACAGCACAGTTAGCGCCACAGGTTTTGGACCCAAGGGGTCAGTGTTGACCCACACCTTAAGTGAATGACCACCCAGTAGGCCCAGGACCTCAGATGCTAGCAATGTTCAAAGATGAGTGGAATGAAGGGGACCCTATCCTTGCCCAGTAACAGTTCACTCATCCTGAGCCAGATTTGACCAACAACCAAGGATGCCCAGACTGTCACATAGGTGGTCACTCCATTTACAAAACCCTGACAGCCAACCCTGTTGCCTCTGGTACCATGTCCACAGAACTGGAAGGAGGTGCTGGGAATTATATACCCTGCTATCTGAGGTTGTGATTCCATGGCCCCCTGCCATCTCAAAACACTCCTGCCTCCCCTGACCCAGATGCAGAACTTGGCTCTGGTAAGAAGTCCCTGCACAGGACAGGTTCTGCCCTGTGCTAGGTGTGATGGCCATGTTCCCTCCAGTCTCAGCTACATGTTACATCATCAGACATACCTGTGAGCCATCATGACTGAGATTATAACCCTTTCTGGGTCTTCTCCTCAGCAAGATGAGGTAAGGCAGGCCTCAACATCTGGCAGAAGGAGAAAAATATCAACAGGTCCTAGACAGAAATGTCTTGGGAGTTTTAGGATGAGGAAGAGGTCACTTACCCTTTAAGGGAACTGGGACCCTGACACAGAACTGAAAATTGGGTAGGCCCAGAGACTGTTCCTCGGGGTCCTGCTAGATGTACACCTTCTCTTCACAGTTCCCTCTGGCTGCTGGGTGGACTTATCCAGGCCCTAAAACAACTTAGTAAGTCCCTGTTTTAAAATTAAAAATAAAAATAAATGAAAAAGAAAAGGTTTGGGATGTGGTTTAGTGGTTGAGTGTCCCTGGGTTCAATCCCGGGTACCAAAAATATCAATTTGGGCCAGACATATCACTATTTGGACCATGCCCAGAATCACCCAGACACATTTTAATCATATACCCCACTGTTTAGACAGGAGCGTGAAGCAAAATCCTCATAGTAGATGGGCAAATAATGATTACAAGTGGCTCTCTATCAATAAGGTCAGGTTGTGATGCAAAATGTGCTGAGATCCAATGTACCACCAGATGATGAGAGAGACACTTCTGCTCTTCATAGTGTTCGAAATAGAAGGTCTGGTAGCTCATTTTCAGAATCTAGTATTCAGCCTTAATTGGATCCAATTGTAACCCTTCCCTTTTCACTGCCCTAATTCTAAAATTAGTCAGTTGAGTAGACTGTAACCCCAAACTCCTCATGTCAGAGTAAAGGGCAGCACAGCAATAGGTTAGAGATAAAAGCAGGTGGGCAGCTCACCCAGGAACTTGCTAGGCAGTTTCTTGTAGCATAGCCTTCTACAAGAAGTAAAGATTTGCCTTGCTCACTCACTTTTGGGCATGGTATCATTTTTTGTGGCACCTTTGTATTTCTAACATGGCTTACTGCAGATTGAGATCCTGGGTTTACAAGACAAGGACATAGCTCTCCAAAGGTTGACCATGTCTTTTCCATTGATTTTTTTTATTATTTAGCACAGTGTGGCACACGATGACCACTGAACATGGACTTGATGATTAGGTAGTATACACCCTGTTTCCAAGTCAGTTAAAGTTGATCCAGTGAAGGTAGGTCACCCTGACTGAACTTATGTCCTGTTGGGTATAGTGGAAGCAGCCTCCACCTCCCTCTGCACCCTGCCCCAGCACCCAGACTGACCTCTAGAAGCTAGCAGACTGCCTGCAGTTTCTTCTGCTATACCAGAACACAGGCACACAGCAGGACCACATTCACATTGTCCAGGAGATATAGGTGGAGCTGGCTCTCCAGAATGGCAGCAACTAGTGACTGTGCCTTGGTAGGGTCATCCTGCATGTCTTGACACAGCATGCCTGCCAGAGTCACCAGCTCTGCTGGGGACTGTAATCAACTCTCACACTCCCTCAGCTGTGCCAGGAATCTCTGCATCCTCTCCATCACAGAGCTTGTTCTTCCTGTCTATCAACATTCAGATAAAGTATGTGTGGTATGTGACCCTGAGGGCAGCAACACCTGCACAACACAGTAAGAGTGAACATGAGAGAGGAGACCAACATCACACACCCTCTAGAATTTCCTTCTAAGCCTCCTAATGGTTGATGGTACAAAGCACTGACCTGGGTGCTGTCTGTAACCATCCACCTAGGGTCTGAGTTTCTCCTCTGTCCCCTACACTTATCTACAGGTCAACTGGCCTGTCCATCTCCTTTCCCCTCAACCCTTCTCCTCCAAGTGTTGAACCTTTCATCTCACTCCTTGTGTGGCTTCTGGTTCACCAGAGGCCCTGGGCTGACAGGTGGGCAGTAAGGGTCCACCAGACTTCAAATTCATGCACCCTATTCACAGAGGAGACACAGCATGCTGCCAGCACCAGTTCCACTAGTATCATAAACACATTTCCTGGATCAAACTCTCTTAATGCAGAGCACCCCACCAAAGGAGGAGATCTCTACCTGGGCACTGGGGGAGCTTGCTGGTGATGGATTTTGAGACTAAGAACTTATTCACTGCCTAATATGCTTCTGAGGAATACTCTCCTGAAATTGAGGCCTGAATGTACACTTCTGGAGGCAGGGAATCCTGCCTGTTTGTGCTCCCTGGTTGTGGGTCTGGCTTGGTGAGGTTGTCCCTAGAAGGGACTTGGCACACTCTCATTTATTCCTTGTCCCTCAGCCCCTTGACTGAAGGGAGCTCCAAAGGTTCAAGGGCGGGGGACAGAGTCTTCTCAGGACCCAGGTTTCCTCCCCACCTTCGGCTACTGGGGAGGACAGGGCTGGGTGCAGATTGTATGGGACATTAACCAAAAAAAGAAAACAGCTTTTTCTAATGGAATGTGCAGAAAAGAGTGACCAGGTGGAGATGGGTAGGTTGTTTGGCTTCCTGACTGCAACAGACACTACCATGTGCACCTACCTTTCAAGATGTATTGCACTGGAAAGCAAGGACAGGCCCAAGCCCCATGAAAACATGGGAAAAGGTTCTGCTCTTCACACCTTAGGCCCAACTACCAAGCCCCTGGAGACTCCCTCCCAGATGCTTTTTTGAAACTCCTAACACAGAGTCCCCTTGGACCTGCCCCACATGCCAGACCACCCCTCCACCCATGGAGCCCTGGAAAAACCAACCTCCACCCACCTCCATTGGCAGCCCAGGCAAAAACACCCTGCAGGGAAAGAGGTACCAGATGGGTAGCACAGGATTCAAATGCTACAAAGCTGCAAATAATCCACACAGGCCTGGAAACGTGGGGCCAGCCTCAGAAAGGAAGGGCAACTGATCAGACTGGGTGTGATGCTTCCGAATTAAAGTAGCAGCTAAATCAGAGAACTGCACTGCATTCTCCCCAGCCCTGAGCTCTCAGCAACCATCATGCCATGTGGCTGATAGGGCCCTAGGCCAGTTGCCTGACTCAGCCAATGCTCTGGTGTGCCCAGACCTGGAGGAGCAGTTTCAGAGGGCAATGCTGCTGGACTGGTGATAAGCTTGGTGACCCATGTGCTCTCATGCAGCCCTCCATCCATGACTTGTCCCCTAGACCTCAGCAGGGGTTCACTGCCCATAGCAGGAGCTAGGTGACTGGGCTGTCACATTGCCCAGAGTGGTCAAACCAGCACAGTGCCACCTAGCAGGCCTGGAGGGTAGTGTGAGCTCTCAGGCTTGAGCAGGGTCCTCTGTCCCACCTGGACCCAGAGTGATCCACAGCCAGCTTGGCAGCAACCCACACACTTCATAGCTCTTCTTTAAATTGGCCAAGAGGTTAGTATCCCATTTTTTGAAACATCAGGCCAATGGCCTTCACTCCCTTCATCTTTCCTCTTACCATCACAGCAGAGCTGGCGCTTGTTTTGAATCTTGGTCTGAAGCTGCCAGGACCAGAAGCATCTCTGGTTGGCATGGGAAAAATGATGCCACCGTGCTGTCATGCCACCCCTCTGTGACCTAGTCACTGTCTGCAGTGCACGCACGAGGTCATGGAAGCCATTGCTCAACATCCAGGTGGACCAAGGCCCAGAGAAACCTCTGGAGAGAGAGATAAATTGTGTCTTTCTACCAGATTCTGGAACCTCCGAGCCCTTCACACCCACCATGTCCTAAGCCTGCTCTTTCCACTTTGAAGAGAGTCACTCTTCCATCTTTTGCTCTCCTGGCACAGGAGTACTGAAAATCAAAAGTGAAGCTGTTTTTAGAGTGGAATGGATTACAGTTGAATGATTCAGAGATCCTGAATGTGACGATCAGCCACGTATCTCACTCCATTGAAAATTGAGAGAAAGAGCCGCAAATGTAACTAGTGGCAGATGGACAGTAGTTGAGGAATTTTTATTCTGCCAGCAAATATTGGTCCTGGGATCCCAGACACCAAGAACCATCACCACTTCCATTTGCCTCTTTAGATTTACTGACAACATCTGGCTGAGTTGCTGAGGCATTTTCTAATTTAGAGAAAAACTTTGCCCAGGAGAAACATCTTTCTCTATCTCCCCCTAAATAAAAAGGTAGGCAATATCCAGCATGTTCACTGGGTTGTGCCTTTTACCCAGATATCTCCAGGTTAGAAATTTTCCAAGAAAAATGCCAGGAGGAAAAAGAGGAATGAGGAAGAAATCAGCAGATTGTGATTGGAATGGCTAGGGATCCAGGTGTGAAAGATCCCAGAAATCTCCCTACATACTGACAATCTGAGCATATTCTGATTCTCACATATGCTGGCCTCTCCTCCTGCCCCAGGGCTTCCATGCTCAGTGACATCATTTTATGCTCACTGATCAACTACAATCCTTTTCCTTCTTTAATAGACAGGAGTAAACCTTTCCCCTCACGATGCACCCCCTCGATTGTGGGTCTTGATGTGCACAAAAGTTTCCTTGAAGGATTGTTGTGAAAAGGAAGCTGAGGAATACTTTAGATATCTGTTGGCTTTTTCTGGGGCTGGGTCTTTTTTTTCAGAGAATTTGACAGAATCAGACCAGTAGAAGATCTAGAGGGTACCTAAAAGGGGCCCCTCCAGAGCTGAAGAAAGAGATCATTTTGGAGAGCACACACCTAGCTGGTGCAAGGGCCATGGTTTGAATCCCCAGCCTCTTGGAAGTGGGGAAAAAACCTCTCTTTTCTACACTATCCCTCCCTCGTCTCAACTTTTTCTCCTCTTTTCTTCCACTGAATCTGCACAGTTGAAGAAATACCAGTTGGACATGCAAGACTTTCAATCACACTTTCAGCATGGAGCTGTGGTGAAAGTTAGCAGTGCATCCATGGTTACTGTAATTTCTTAAAAGGACATGTTCCTTGACATGAATCAACTCTCAGGAACTCATAGGTTAGATTGTTCTCAAAAGTAGGCTCATGGGGGTATATCTTCAGTGAGTTCTTGAAGAAGACAATGCTCACCAAGATACAATGGCAGGAACTTCAAAATCATAAGTTCACTCATATTTGGCAATGAGCAGGATTCTTAGGCACATTCCAGACTCTGTGCAAGTGAAGTGAACTTGCAGAGTTCAGCAATTTCCATGCCAATTTCAATGTCATCTGGAAAAAAACAGGTGAGGACCAAAGACAGCTGCCATTGGCCGTGGCTTCTCTCAGTTTTCCTTTGCATTGGGTTGCAAGTAACTTGAAGTCAAATTGTATGATTTGGGGATAAATACGTGTGAACTCCTGCTGATGGCATGCAGGAGGAACAGGGGTGTTTGTAACCTATTCTCCCAGAATCACTGGAAGTCCACTGTCATGAGGAATGAAGCCCATATAGAGACTGTTAATATTGATGGAGGTTCTGAAAAGATGCAGTGTAGAATTGGGAGAAGGATATGGTGTTCTCATATGCCCCTTGGTTCTGGGAATGAGTGGATTGTGTTTGCAGGATCAGGAGTGACACAAGAAGCCCTATTTGAAAGAAGTCACACTGAAAGAAGAAAAGCAGACATTAGTCATGTGGTTGCAGACATTAGTCATGTAGGTTGTGGACCTAAGCATGTACAAGAAATAAAAAGGATGTTAAAATTTGAAAATGCTTGAGGATACACTCTTCCTGCTCACTAAGAACTATCACATTTTGGATGTTCTTTAAGGTATACTCTTTTGATATTCAAGTTTTTTTCCATAATGGGTCTCACTTTTGATTTTCAGCAGGGGCATTTTGACTAAATTTCTGATATTGAAGTGCACTCTTGAGTTCCAAAACCATGATTCAGTGATGCATATCCCAACAAGAAGTCATTTGAGTTGAAGGAAAATGGAGTAGGTGGTGTAGTGTAAGGAAAGCCTTTCCTCAGATGTCATCTGCTGAAAAACTTTAAAATCAGCATATGTATCATCAACTATCCCTTGCAAGCAATAGGAAAGAGCCAGGAATTCTCAAGAGCATTGGTGTCCTTGCAAGGGGAATTAGGGTCAGTAATGATGGATGCTTACAGAATAATCTGGCACTGACTACATCCTGTATCTGTCTTTACAGTATATTGAAGCTGAATAAATGTTCTAGAATTTGGGCATAGACCTTAAACAATGACATTTTATTAGTATCTCTTCACTGAAGTTGGTTTTCAGCACCAACACCATTCTATTTTTCATGCCCCCCAAAGGTTCTGACTCTTCATTTTGGAGTATTCAGCCTTGAAGCTTTGTGCCATTCCTCTTTCAGCATGATGCATGTTCACATTTGGTCTTCTGCCCTGTGAAAATGTGTTCATCATGCTAACACCAGGCTTCTGTTTCCTCCAGTGGCTTGTGATCTGTATCTTACAGCATCTGGTAATAGGATTCTTGGCAATTTCCCAGAGGGCTTTGTGCCACAGAGGTACTAGTCTGGTCTAGGGAATGAACCCTTGTGTGAACACAGTTGGCCAGGTATTTCTGCATCTGAAGGTGACTTGAAGGACCTCTGGAAAAATCACTACTGGATAATTTCTTAGTGCAGCCCAGTTGTAAGGCAGCAGCCAAAGTGGTTTGCCCTGGCAGGTGAGGTGAGTACAGAACATCTCTGCTTGCTTGACAGCTCCCTCCTGTCCTCCATCCGACAAGCTGACTGAAGGACTCCCTGGTCTCCTCATGAGCCATGACAGCAGACACCCACCTCTACTTAGAAAACTGACTCTCCAGGTTCCAGCTGTCTCCTATTAGGGCTTTCTCAGAAAGGAGGGGCAACCAAACAGACTGGGTGTGATGTTTCCCAATTCAAGAAGAGCCTAAGCCAGGGAGTTGAGCTGCACACTCTCCAGCCCTGAACTGTCAGCTGCCATCATGCCATGTGACTGCTGGGGCCCTAGGCCAATTTCCTTACTCGGTCATAGCCTGGAGGTGCTCAGACCTGGAGGATCAGTTTCAGAAGGCAATGCCACTGGGGGGCCGGTACTAAGCTTGGTGACCCATGTGCCCTCATGAAGTCCTCCATCTCTGCCTGGACCCTAGACCTTGTGGGGGTTCACTGACTGCAGCAGGAGCGAGGTGACTGGGCTGTCATGGTGCCCTGGGCACCAAACCAGCACAGTGCCACCTAGAATGCCTAGAGGGCAGTGCGAGCTGTCAGGCCTCAGCGGGTTCCCCTGTTCTCCCTGGAACTGGAGCAATATATGACCAGCTCAGCTGTGCCCTGCACACCCCATAGCTCTTCTTCAACTGGGCCAAGAGGATAGAATCCAATTTCTTGAAACATAAGGCCACTGGCCCTTGCTCCCTTCATCTTTCCTCTTACTGTCACAGTGGAGTCAGCACTTGTTTTGAATCTGGGTCTGAAGTGGCCAGGACTTGAAGTGCCTCTGGTTTCCATGGGCACTGTGATGCCACTCTGCTGTCATGCTGCCACACTGTGAAGTCAGATGCTGTCTGTGGTGCAGTCATGAGGTCATGGAAGCCAGTCCTCAACATCCAGGTGGTCCAAAGCCCAGAGAAAGCCTCTGGGGAGAGAGGTAAAGGGGGTTCCTGTATGGGAGACTGGAACCTCCATGCCCTTCACACCCACCATGCCCGAATCCTGACCCTTCCACTTCTAATAGATTTGCTCTTCCATCTTTGGCTCTCAGGGCACTGGAGCACTGGAAATCAAGTGAGGCCATTTTCAGAGTGGAACACATTGCAGTTGAATGATTGAGAGATCCCAGTATGACTTTCAACCACATATCTCACTCCATTGAAGCTTGAGAGAAAGAGCTGCAAACATAACTAGAGGTACATGGACATTGGAAGAGGAATTTTTATTTTTCCTTCCAGCAATTATCAGTCCTGGGATCCCAGAACCTGTGAGCCATCACCACTTCCCTTTGCCTTTTTAGATTTACTGACAACATCTGGCTGAGTTGCTGAGGCATTCCCTGATTTAGAGAAAAAGCTTTGCCCAGGAGAAACATCTTTCTCTACCTCCCCCTAAATGGGATGGTATGCAAGATCCAGCACATCCACTGGGTTGTGCCTTTTACCCAGATATCTCCAGGTTAGAAATTTTCCAAAAAAAAAAAAAAAAAACAAAATGCCAGGAGGAAAAAGAGAAATGAGGAAGGAATTAGCAGATTGTGATTGAAATGTCTATGGATCCAGGTGTGAATGATCCCAGAAATCTTCCTACATACTGAAAACCTGAACATATTCTGATTTCCACATATGCCTGCCTCTCCTGTTCCCTGGTCTCCAAGTTGACATCATTTTCTGCTCACTGATCAGCTACAATGCTTTTCCTCCATCAATAGATAGAAATAAACTTTTAGCCTCATGATGAATCCCTTGATTGCTGGTCTTGATGTGCACAAAATGCCAGGATAACAGGCAGGTGTGCACCTTTGTGCTGTTCTGGTCATTGAGAGTTCTAGAAGCAATGTTGGTAGTTATCACTTTTGCTTCTGGTATCTGATCAGATTTCTGAATCTTGCCTCCATTTAAGTTGCTTAGGGTCATGCTAAATAGCTGAGGATGACTTTTAACTCACACCTTCCTGCCTCAACCTCCTAAGTCGGTTGTTTGACAGGTGAAAGGATGTTCATGGCCAGAACCCCAGAGCGCCATCCCAGAAGGGCAGCCATACTGCACACCATGGAGTGTTTGGCAGCTTTCAGTATATTGCAATGATGGTCAGGTCACCCTTGCTAGCACTTCCTCCCTGACAGCAGTTAAGTGCTCACTGTTCAGCATGGTGTCATTCTTTGTCTTCTCAGACCAGCTTTGCATCAGTTGCCAACTGTCCAGATAAAATGTCCTTTGCTGTTCTCTTCTGTGGGTAAACTAGTGTGGTCATCTGGAGAATGTTTTGCTGTAGTCTCAGAGTTTCAATTCTGTGGGTGCAAGTTAGAAATGTCAGGGATCACCTTCAGATCCCAGTCACTTTTCAAAATTTATTCTAATTAGTTATACATGAGAGTAGAATGCAGTTTGATGCATCATACATAAATGTAGTATAACTTCCCATTCTTCTGCTTGTAAATGATGTAGAATCACATGGGTCACATAATCACATTGATCAGATAAGCATATATGTGTATAGATCATCACTTTCTACATGTTGAATTGTTGTTTCATATTTAAACAATCTCTACTGACTGGCTTTGGTATTCTTAAACCCTTTGAGCTTTCTCTTGAGATGTCAATCATAATCTTATTTTTGCCATTAATATGACAAAAGGGATGCTATGGAAGATGTATTAGACTTTCTGGTACCTTGAGCAGTGGAAACCAGTGTTGTGGGAACCACAGGTGAGGATGGGTGTGGAAACCAGCAGCAAAACAGTGAAATGGAATAGGGCTGGTTTTTATGGCCAGGACAGCTTCAGGACTTCTGAACTCCCAAAGGGACAGGGAAAATTGTGCCAAACAGATGCAGGAGCAGATCCAAGGGTAGCTGTTATGTACAGACCTGTGTTCTACCTGTGGAGATGTTCTTGAGTATATGAGAATGTTGTAGGCAGTATGGGTGAGAAAAAAAAGAGATTTCTCCTGCCTATGCTGTTTGACAGTAAGTGCCTGGATTAATTTCTTCCTATATCCAGGGAAGATGCTGTCCCAGGTGGGAATTGATGTTTGGGAAAATCTATTGTGGTGGTTGTGTACAAAATGTATAACAGGTGTCCAATCTAGTAGGTAATAAAAATACACAAGCCTGTCATGATGAGCCTTGAGCAAGGCTTTAAGAACTCCTGCCTTGTATCTCCACACATGGCTTGCTCTGCTCTTTAGCAGTCTTTCTGTTCAGTGTTCTGGTCAGTGTATTACTTTGGGACATCCAGGTGGACTCTACCATCTTCTCCTTTCTCCAACTTTTGATATTTGTTGTTGTTCCTAAGCATTTATCTTCTGAGACTTGATCCTCTATCTTATTCCCTATCTACTGTGTGTGTGGGGGGGTGATGGGTGTGTGGGAATGGAACCTGAGACCTTGCACATTGTAGGCAAGAGCTCCACCCCAGTTCTTCCTATTTGTCTTATATTCTTTACTTTGTTTTTATGTTAAAATAATTATCTGCCCATCCAGTGCCCTCTACTCTCCATTCCCTCAAAACAACCACCTTCCTCTCTTTTAATGCTTTCTACTGGTTTTCTACACAACAGCTTATTCTTCTGCACCATGACTTTCCTACTTTTGAGTACTCATTTCAGAGGGGGCTAACTAGATTCCTTTTTATCCTCCTTCCTGCAAACTTTCCCATCACATAATGCTCTCTTCCCATGTCCCCATAATTTAATAATAATAATAATAATAATTATTATTATTATTATAATTTTAAAGTAGAAATACAGATCTGTGAATACTCACATGAGGGGAAGCCTCATCAGGAAGGGTCACTTTATCAGGTATTGAGTTTTATTCTAATATGCCTATTATTTCATTTAATCTGGAAAAAAAGTTTCTTTTAGAAATAAATTTAAGGAAAATTAGGTGTCCAATTTTTATGAGAACATTAGAGAACATACATTTTTAATTGGTAATAGAATAAAAATCCTGGATTGTGGTAGAGGGTTTGCCTCTGATGGCCATGGATAATATGGGAAATGACAAGCTCAAAATATCAAGGTGGTGTGTCAAGTCAGGGACTTTGAGAGTTGGTGCTGCTGTGTGTGTATAACTGTAGAATCAGGGTGTTGACAATCAGTTGTTTTCAGAATCACTTTCCTTCACAACCTTAGCATATGCTTTATATGAATTAACATCAGTCTGGAAAATGTGGATCCCTGAAAGATTAGGCCTATCTTGGAAGAACACGAGAATTCAGCATTGTAAATGTCTTGAATGCATCTTCTATTTTGTGCTGTTTATCTGAGAAGGCAATCAAACTGCTGCTTGAGGGGGAGGAAACTGTTGCTTTCTTAATGCCCAATATTTGTGGTGTTCTGCTCATTGCACAGAGTTCAATCTCAGATAGTCAGGGTGAAAAATGATGTGTAGAGGGAAAAAACTACATAAAGAATTGCAGATGTTTGCTAAAGTATGTGCCCTAAATCTGGTGAACCATGTAAATATGCGTTTAGTCATTCATGTACCACATAAGGCAGAACAAGCTTCTAGGGAAAGGTGCATATTTGGGCAACTGCAACTCAGGCTTAGACTTCAATTTGCCATGTCATCTATGTAAATTCGCCTGCAGCCTCAATGCATATAAGGCAGAATTTTTGCATAATTTGAAGGAAAAATATTCTCAAATGAAAATTGTCATAAGTGGAACTTGCCAGAAGTGAAGTCTTTTGTCTATAACCAGTAAAAAATCCTGGATCTGATAAAAAGTTTTCTTTCACTTCTACATAGAAATGTACATCAAAAAACACAAATTCCTCTTTATACATTTTGTGTTGCCAAGGACTGTCCAAAGAAAGAATGAAGTAAAAAGAAGATTTGCTTTATTTCTACCTCTTTAAAAATTTGTATTTGTTTGCTTTATTTTGGTGCTGGTGATTGGATGCATGCCCTTTAGCTTGCTAAAGTCAAACTGACTTAAAGCAGACAGAGTACTCTTTTGCAGATGTTCACGTGATTTATGGATATAGAAAAAAATGTATGCCCCTAGTAAGAGAAGAAATTTAATTCTAACTTTAAATGAAATACATTTCTCAACTACAAAGTTTTGAGAATGCAAGAGGAGTTGTACTTAGACTCTGCTGCTTAAGGTTAAGCTGCATAAAACTCCTCAGATAGATGATTTAATGGTAAGTTCTGTGCAACATTTAAAACTGTATACATACCTAACCACCAATTCTAGTGTACCAAATATTTTTCCATATATTTTCATTATTTATATTTTATCCTGTTCTATACAGTTATCTTTTGGCTATTGGCAAACAAGTAATTTGTGAAAGTTTATAATGTTTTCTGATACCCAGATTGACAAGGCCTTGCTCATTACAAACATTTTCATAGTGTTAACATGACCTTATAATACTACATGCATGTGGGATTCCAAAATGGTATAATTTTGATATTTTATTATTTTTTTAATTTTTGCAATATTGTTAACCATAGAAAGAGCTCACATTTGGTGGACAAGGAGTATTCCCTCCCACAAAACCTCCACTAGGACCCAGTCCCATATGGATATCCTTAGTACCTTGGGAACAAGGCAGGGCAAGGGACATTAAGGGAGCAGCAGGCAGCCTATGCAGACTGCTCCTTTGCCTATGTATGCTGCTCCTTTTGCCTGGTGAATGAAAGCATGCACTTCCTGGATGATGTGGACCAATGCTTTGTTCTCCCTCTTACATAAACAGACAAATAGTAAGGTACAATTACAGGAAACTCTATTAGGACGGAGGAACAAGCAATGTTGTGCAGAATCCTATTGGCAGATTATTTTTAAGTATAGTCTGTCAAAGTGGTGACAAAATTGGAAAAGTGTTATGTTTGGTGCTTTGGGAAGTGGGCAATATGTTAGTGAACTTTATTGTCTGCTCTCTTGAAAAGTAACAATAAAGTCTTTGCAGAAACTCAGGGCTCTTCCACAAATCTTGCTCCGAAGATGGTTGGCTGAAGAGAACACCAAGTTATCCTTCAGAATTTAGTTAACTAGTGAGTCAAGACAGTGAGAAGTTAGTTTTTTCTTCTTCTTTTGTAACATTCACAGCAATGTTATAAATAAAAGAAGAAATAAACAGTGGAGTCATGTTCTCCATTCAAAGAGTTCTTGTAAGTTCTCTCAGTAGACAACACATAGTGGATTATATCTGAAGAACTCTTTTTTAGCCCTCATGTTGCTATATTATGAGCAATATTTTTCTCATTATTCACTTTTCTACAATGTATATAACATACTTTTGAAAGTGTGTACATGAACATTAAACTGGTGTATGTACTTAAATATTAAACAACCTACAGGGAAACCAGCTGAAATTTTGCTTTTGTTTTACTGCTCATTACGAGGGACTGGGTGAAACCACCAAGGTTTGCAGGTCCCCAATACAGAGGCCTCCATGGTGATCTGAAAGTCATCTGGTGAAAGAAGAGCTGATCTCCCTTCTGCTCTGCCCCACGAGCAGAGCCTGAGTGGTGGAGCCCCATCAGTCCCTTTTCCCCCAACTGGCCCCTTGCCCTTCAGCCCCTGACCTCACAGACCTCCCCATACACGTGTCTTTTATTATACATGTGTTCATCAGTATCACCTCTCTGAGATAAAAAAACAAAAACAAAAACATTTTATTGCCGCTAAGTCACCAATCCTGGCAACCTGGTGGAATCTGTGAATCTTGCTCTCCAAGCATAAGACAGCCAATTTCTTCTGGACTGAGTTCATCAGGAAGCCTTGTATACCTCTTCCCCTGGGAGATTCCACAGTCTCTGACTTAATCCTCTCAAACAGAAGGAATTGCTGTCAAGCACCCTAGCTGGGCATTTATTGTCAATGGTGGAATAGCTGTTGCCAAGCAACCCCATAAACACAACAGTCAGTGGTGGAATCTCATGGCCAGCAGTGATGGACTCCACAAGGATTCACCACCACACCATGTTATATCACTTTTACATTTTGATATGGACAATTTATTAATATTAAAACCCACAGAAGAGCTGAAAATTCATATAGGTTTAAAATACAGATAGTACATTAGTATTAATGCCACAGTGCAGTTATTTTATCAGTGTTCATGATATTTGTGGATATTATATTATTATTAAAAGATACAGGGAGAAATCATATTAGTAATAAATGATATTATTAACATTATCATACTAGAATTAAAGGTCACAATTTATATATGATATTATTTTGTGATGCAGTGCTATGGATATAACATTAATACTAAAGACCACAGGGCAAGTAAAATGAATTTTCATTTTGGTACCATATGCAACAAGGCAGGCACATTATCATGTTTAAAATCTACAATGTGGATATCATCTCAGTACTGAGGGTCACAAGGCAGTATCTTGTAGTTCCTGTGTTCTATTATGATAACTATCACTGCCAAAGACTTGGCAGCAGCTGCTCTATCACTTTCCATACTATAATATGCTTGTCATATCATACTAAAGGTTACAAGTTACCTGTTATATGAATTCTTTATAGGTCCATGGGAATAGCCTACCAGTCCTAAAGGATACAGGGAAGCTATTTGATCAAACTTTGATACCACAACATGGACAACATAGCAATATTAAATGTTCAAATGTATCAACTTTATCAATTTTTATGTTATAATTTAAATATCTTTTCAGTTATAAAGTCCAAAAGGCAGCAATTTTATCAGTTACAGATGCTATAAAATGGGTATCTGGTCAGTACTGAAGGCCACAGTGTATCTGTGATATTAATTTAAATGCCATTAGGAGGATAATTTATTAATTTGGAAAGCCCCAGGGAGCTGTAATATTAATTTCAGTTTTCAAATACAGATGTCCTAGTAACATTAATGCCACAGGGCAGTTATTATATGAGAATTGAAGCTCTACATCAATATTAGATTATTACTCAAGACCTGCAGGCCATCATTAGCAACAAATGCCACCATATGGTTATCATATTAACACTCAAGGCCACACTATATATGACATCATATGATGTGCATGAATACAAGTGACATTAATAACTAATGACAACAGGGAATGCCACAAGGATTTTCTTTTTCATTCAAAAGACAACAAGGGTGCCTCATTAACAGTTTTTAAAGCTATAATATGGATACCATGTCAGCATTGAGGGCCACAAGGCAGTTTTCTTATCAGTTTTCAATGCTACAAGGTGGATTTCAAATGAGTACTGAAGTTCACAGATCATCTATTTTATCATTTTTACATGCTACAATATGGAAAAGATCTGAATACCCAAGGCCACCAGACAGCAATTTTATCAAGTTTTGATAGTATAATATGTACATAATGTTCCCAATAAGGCCACTTGCATGTAAAATGGATTATCATTTTGTACAACTGCACAAGGCAGACTTTACATTACATTTGGATGTTATACTGTGGATAGCATATTAATATAAAAGGCCACAGAGAAGCAATAATATTAATTTTACATGCTACATTGTGATATCAAAATAATATTATAACCAAAATATGTTATATTAATTTTACTTTCTAAACTATGGGTATTTTATATATTATTTTTAAAGGGCATATGGCAGCCATTATATTAGCATTAGGTGGTTACTATGGGTATCTTATTAGCATTAAAAGCCACAGGTCATATATTATATTAGTTTCTTATAGTATGGATATGACATTAATAATTAAGCACAGTACACATGAAACAAGGATTATCATTTTAGTGTGAAAGGCTGACAGGTAGCTCTTATATTAGTTTTGGATGCTATGTAATGTATATTATATTAACATTAAAAGCTACAGGGAATCTAGCATATTAATTTTACATGCTTTACTATGAATGTCTTCATAATAGTAAAACCACTGGGCAGTTATTAGCTTTACATGCTATGGTGTGGAAAATACATCAATATTAACAGCCACAGGTTAGCTCTTAGGTCTCTCTTAGATGCTACAGTTTGGATAGTTTATTATTAATAAAGTTCACAAGACAGCTATAGTATTAGTTTTAGAGTTTATATGATGAATAACATATTAGCAGTAAAGACAACAATTCAGTTACTAAATTACTTAAGAGTATATACCTTACATAAGTATTAAGAGCCAGTAGATTTTTATTAGTTGTAGATTCCATAGTTTGCATATCATGTAAGTATTACAGGTCACAAGGGAGCAATTACTTTATTTTAAATTGGCTATCATATTAATATGGTCATAGGCAAGCTATTACATTAACTCTAATTGCTATAGAATGGAAATACCATATAGTATACTATTTAAAGTTCATAGGACAGCTAGTATTTCATGTTCAGGGGCAACTTTTGATATGTTATTAGTATTAAAGGCCACAGAAAAACTATAATATTAGTTTTAAAGGTCACATTGTGGAAATAATATTAATATCAAATGCCACAGAATTACCATTATATTATAGGCTACCTTATGGATGTTGCCTTAGTCATAATGTCCACAGGACAGCTCATTTATGAGTTTTAGATGCTACTGTATGGATATTAGGTAGTATTAAAAGGCCACAAGGCAGCTATTTCTTCAGCTTCATGCAGAGTGACTTCTTCCAGAAGACCACAGACAATGTGGACACACAGAGACAGAAACTTCCCAATGAGAAACCTGAAAGTCCCTGCCTCAGCCAGGTGAACACAGTCAGTACTAACAGGACATTCCCCTTTGTGGACTGATATGACAGAGATGCTATCCACCTCTGTGACCTGCCTCCACCAGACCCAAATTCCCAGGATAAATATGAAGATAAAAAGTAAACCCCAATAGAGAACAATATAAAAAGTATCTGAAAGGCTCTCATTAACCTATTTAAGGTCATCAGAACAAGGAAGGCCTAATAAACTGTTTACCTCCAAATAGAAGTCTATAGGGACAAGAACAGGATGTCATTTGGGATTCTGGCTGGGGTCATCAAACAGGAAGAGGCAGAACTGAGAATCCAAAGGAAATGCAACTGCATTTAGAGATAGCACACTAGTGTTGTTCTTCATGACATCTTTTCTAGGACGTTAACCCATCTGAGACAGTGCACATAAAACATATCAAAAGAAAAACAATGAGGTTACCTGAGAAATCTATGGTTCTTTGCAATTTCTGTATAAAGATAAACACTACTCAAAAATAAATCCTTAAGACATGATTATAAGTTTTCAAACACTTGGTTGTATATACAATTATAATTGCTGATAACTGACATTCTAGCTAGTTCTGTATTTTACTATGAATCCCAAAAGTATTTTAACAGAAAATTAAACCATTTTATCTAATATATAATTCAAGATAGCACCACTTTTACAGGTTTTATGTTGAAATAAAAACACACATACATCAACTTGTACTTTTATGCAGTCACTAAGTACTAGTTGTGGCTTCTAAAAACTTGATCACTTGCACTAGAGAAAAAATAATATTTTAGAGACTATTTTAACTCATGACTGAACTTCCTCAACAGAGGGACTTTCACTCTGAATGGGTCACTTATTCCAAAGAATCCTTGTCCTTTTTTTATTTCTATTCATATTCTTTAGCAGTAATAAATTCAAATTGTCATTTGACAAAGAGTCAAAGATAAGAAAAAGATAAACAGGATTGGCAACCACAGTGGATGATGCCTAGTGAGCAGATTAGGTTAGAAGGATGCCAGGGTCCATTGCCTCCACGATGCTCTTCAGGAAGTGGAGAAACTGGGGAAATATAGTGCATGGATGATCTTAGATGTTCTTACGTTTTTGAAAATTACTTTTCCTTTTAGAAATCACAAACCATTATTGGAAGCCCAAACTCTTGAATGGTTCCAAATTGAATTGAACTTATAAGTGATTTTATTATCACTCTATCTGGTCATTAAATTTAGGATAAATAAAAGATCTAGGTGCTGGGGATGCAGTTTAACAGTAGAGCATCTGTATAGCATGCAGGAGGCCCTGGGTTCAACCTCCAGCACCACAAAAGAAAAAAAATAAAAGAACTATGTCTTATTTATGTAATCAAGTATAAAGCAAATAATCACTTCTTCTCACAAAATGTGTTAGACCTGAAAATGTGAACACTATCAAAATAAAAATTCTCTGAGTGGATCGCACAGCTAGACTATCATGAACAGTAGTGTCTCATCATAATGCAAGTTCACATTAAACATACATCAAAACAAAAAAAGCCTTTAGTGACTGTTGACAAGAGAAAATGGACATGGTCTGTTTAGAAAAGGACACATTAGAAGCATATGATACATCAATCCTACAGGACAAGACAGGCACTTTGACACCAAGTACTGTTACCCCAGCACATGGCAGGCTATGGAAGGGGGATGACATTTGGGACCCACCTGGCAATTAGGCAAAACCCTGTCTCAAAATACAACATTTAAATGGCTGGGGTTGTATGTAGCTCAGTGCTTGCCTAGAACATTGTACAATGGTCACTTGGTTCAATTCTCACTGCCAAAAAATGGTGCAGGCCAGACTTTGATCACAGAACAGGGCAGAAGTCATTATGCCAAACTCCCAAAATGATCAAACTAATTTGCACTATTTTCAGCTCATAATATAACATGTCATACCCCTGCTTCTACTAATTCAAATTTGATGACTTTTAAATATAATAAAAATTGTATATATTTTGTTAATAAATTCAACAACTATGAGAGGTATACATGACTTTGATCTGAAAGCCACAGGGGCACTGGTATTATGATAAAACCTAGTCATGGCACTTCCTGTGACAATAGGCCCATCCCCTGGAATGCAAGGAAAAAGAGAAAATCTTTCTGATGAATGTACAACTTTAGGAAGACAAATAGATACACTTTCTAAGTTTGAAAATTAGAAAAGAAAATGATTTCAGAAGATTGTGTTAATTAATATATCAGAATTACAAAAAACAACTGCTGTCTTGTCTCTTAAATAATGATTTGAGTCCTGAGAAATTGCATATAGAGTGGTTTTAAATATCATGCCATATGATAGCTGACATTAAATATATCACCATTCTACTTCTATCTTCTAAAAAGGATTTGAAAATTTTTCTTAGAAAAAAGTCATCCAAATTAGGAAGATTTATTGTGGTATGTGGGTATGTGTGTGTGTGTGTGTGTGTGTGTGTGTGTCTGTGTGTGTGTGTCTGTGTGTGTTGCTGAGATCCAAACCAGGGTTTCTCATGTGCTAAGTAAGTATTCTGCTACACTAATGTGCACACAGTTGTCCCACCCTAAGCTACCTTCCGGTAATGCTCCAAGATGCTCCACCCTGTCCCAATCCCCAAACCAACCCTGCCCTGTCCCACCACTCCTTGCCCTGCCCCACCACCCCTTGCCTTGCCTTGCCCCAATGCACCCCATCTTACCCCACCCTGCCTTGCCCTGCTCTGATCAAAGGGTAACCTGACCGAAAGGCAAAGACCTTACCAAGAGAGGGTATGTCACCAATGGCAGTCACTGCCACAGAATGGGTCAAGCATGCAGAGTCCCTGGCCTTTT
Organism: Sciurus carolinensis; assembly: GCF_902686445.1. Lineage (NCBI taxonomy): Eukaryota > Metazoa > Chordata > Mammalia > Rodentia > Sciuridae > Sciurus > Sciurus carolinensis. Next base: position 256,397 of record NW_025920157.1, read on the forward strand.
GTCCATCTGTGCCCAGTCCCCAAGGCCTCCCTGTCCTAGATTCCTGATATCCAGACACTGACCCCTGTGGTTGGTCTCAGACCAAACTCCCACCGCCCCAAGAAACACAAAACTGAGTACCCGCCAAGGGTGGAGGCCTTATGAGAGGGTGACCTAACCTGAGGGAGGTGGCCTTCCCCAAGGAGAGCATGCTGACCCAGGATTGGCGGGAGGCAGCCTTATCCTAGGGCAGCAGACTTTCCGAGGTGGCCTTACCTGAGGGAGGCATTAGGTTGCATTTACCTGGGGACAGTGGCCTTACTGGAGCGAACTGCCTTTCCCAAGGCTGGTCTTCCCTGAGGACAGGGTGTCCAACTGACCCCAGGAGTAGGGCTTTGACATTACCCCAGGGCAGGATGGCATCCATCAAACAGAACAGCATGTAGTGCAGGCAGTGTGTCTCCACCAGCTCTGAAGCAGTCAGACACCAACACAGGACATGATGCAGAGACCTCCAGAACACCGGCACACATGGAGTGGGCAGGTCTGGACCTGAGTTGGGCATCTGCTTGTTCATTCCTGGCATCACCTGAGAGCTAGGCATGCACAAAAAACTCTTTCGGCCTGGGCATGCTCCCACGTGTCTCCACCCACTGTGGACTCGCCTTGTGTGAGACCCAAACCACAAGAGATCTGCTTTGGGGGCCAGAGGCACCCACAGGGAAAGGATCCCACAAGAGCAAAGTGCTGTTTCTGACCCTCCTGTCCTTGTTTGGGCACTGGTGAGCACGAGATGTGGCGAACTCCCATGAGAGGCTCTGTGGAGGTCCTGGGGATAAGGACGCATCCACATCCAATCTGCATCTCAGGGATGGGGCCTCCTGGTGCCAGATGTATTCAGTTTGCTTTCCTCAGTTGGGTACGATGCCTCACATGGTGAATTTAGAGAGGATTTTTTGAAGGGTGCTCACTAAATGGTCTGAAGTGCTCAGGGCTTTCCCATGATAGGGTCATTTAAAAATGTCCACTAAGGGGGCAAGTGCAGCTCTGCCCACGAGACTGGGCCCCCCTACCACAGAACTGCAGTGAGTGACCCTTGACTCGACCTGCAACCCTCTCTGGGGTGTGTGCTACTATGAGCAGCCCACCCACCCACCCCCACTAGTGAGGGTTCACCTGGGAGTCCCTTCCAACCAAAGCAACCAGAAGAGTAGGGTCCTTCTGGGTGCCTCCACCACCCTGCACATTGCCTGGACAGTAGGTTCATCTGGAAGTCCTGTCCTCCACAGCCCACTAGTACATGCTGGGTACTGTGACCTGGGCGTGTGCAACTGCTAGCCAGGTGGGCAGATTTCCTGGGAGAGCCAGGGATCATGGGAGAGCAAGAGCTCTGCATTTTGCAGATCTGATTTTAGGGGGAAGGGTGCAGGAAGCAGAAAGCCATGCAGCGTGGAGGGGGCTTCAGTCTGAACCATGCTTAGTCTGCCAATAGGAACAGATCCACCTGGTGAACTATGTGGAGGATTACCTAACCTCCATCAACTCTCTGCATTTACACCTGAAGAGAAATGTCTCAGAAATGTGAGAGATCGAAGCAAACTGCCAAGAAATCCTGAAAGAACTGGATGAACATTATGAGAAGTTGAAATGAGGGACAGATGGTGCCCAAAAAAACTGAGTGCTGTGCTGCATCCAGAGAGCCCTGATTCGGAGTCAGGTGCTGAGTGATGAGAAGATTCAGACCCTGAGTCAGATGGAGGAGCTGACAGAGAGCCAGACAAGACAAGTGGAAAGTCACGTGGAACTCTTGGAGGCACTTAAGAGATCAAGGACATTACTGGCAAAAGCTTCAAAGCTGCCAAGAGAAGGCAAAGAACAAGACAGTTGCACTGGCAGAATAGATGAATTACAAGACTACACTGTGGCCACTCAACAATGTGAATCAAGTTATGAATATATCTAAATAATTATGACCATGATGACATCACCTCAGGAACACCCAAGGAAAAGAGTGCAAAGACCTCAAAGTATAGCCTGCACTGCCAAAGCACAGAAGGATGCAAACCTTCCCAGTGATGAAAATGAGCCCAGATACTCTCTGTGCAATCAGGTGGCCTATGGAGAAATGATACCTTGCAGAAATAGCAAGTGCCCCCATTGGATGGTTCTACTTCTTCTACTTGGGACTCAATCAAAAGCCAAAGGACAAGTGGTACTATTCCAAGTGTCAGGCAGAAATGAGAAAATGATGGGCAAACATTGTAGAAGTCCAAGAAAAAGAAAGCCTATAAGGGATAGCTTGTGACATTCTCTAGTAGAAGAGAATCAGTCCATGTATGTTTTTGCATTGCCACCTATGTTGAGGTGTGTGAATTTTCAAATGCATATTTTCAAGAAATGTTAGAAAAGGCACAATTTCCTTCTTTGGGATGGCAGTGATTCTCTTGGCCTTTCATTTTCACTGGTAACAAGTGTGAGAAGGCAGTATGCTGTGAATCAACAGTGTCCACATACCTTACCAAAGTCCTGCCCCCAAATCGAAGGTAAGCAGTTCCTAACCCTGAGTCTCTCACCTCAGGTTCCTGAATATGGACCTTCAGCTTCCAGAGGCCTCGGCCTGACTGGGGGATGGAGCTTTGGACCTATGGACTTGAACAGCCAACAAGTGCACCACACTCAACAAACTGAAAATGCTGTGCATTCTTAGTGTGCTTAAGCATCTTCCAACATATTACCTGAAGGAAAGACTGTTGAGGAGGAAAGAATGGCATGTTGATCAGGCAGCTATGAAAGCCCTACCACTAGTGATCCTGACTGAAGACTACCCTTACAGGTTTCCCAGGTACATTAGAATTAGATTACGCTTGATGCCCAGGTTACTGGTTTCCATGGAAAATGATCATGTACACAGTGATTAGAAAGGTCACACTAGAAAGGTCTAAGTTTCAAATCGTAAAATAACAACTAAATTCCTGGTAAGTCAGCCAACCATTCAGCTCAACATCATTTTGAATCTAAGGTATGAGTGCATAACCAGGGTTCTGAACTATGCAAATCTTTACTCACCAGCCTTCTATAGTGTAGTTAAGGGCCACAGATTTATGTAGTCCTATCTTTGGCTTTCTTGCCTTTACCTAGAGAACTCCTAATGATATACTTGCAGAACAATTTTACAGGATTAGTTTTCTGCTATTCCAAGCAGAAATTTTAGCACATGAAACTATCTTACCATAAGCAAACTTACTATAAATACTAATCTAAGTTAGGAAAAGAGCTAAAGTTACTGAACATCTCTTTTGATTTGCCTTCCTTTCTTCATAAATTTTCTTCTTCCTTTCTGCTACAGCACTTTTTCACAACTAGATTACTGAATTAACATTAAGCATGGCTTTCTTTCTCTCTTTCCTTTTTGTTGTGCTGGGAATTTAACCCGGGGCCTTTTACATGGGAGGCATGCACTCTACCAACTGAGCTATATCTCAAACCACTTATTTATTTTTAATAAGGTTACTAATATGTACTTTTTAATAAAAAGTACCAGTGTTATGAGAACAGATTGATTATTTGGACTGCAAATAATCAAGCTAGCAGCTCTTTATGTTCCTGGGGTACACATACCTCAGGGGGCCACCCACCTTCACCCTCAGACCATTTCTGATTGTGACTCCATTTAACACTTTAGCATATCATTAAATCCTTGTGTATGTGTATTGCTACTGTTCATGACCCATAAAGAGTGGATGCATTCCTAATGTGTCCACACTTTCTCCCTACAGCCTGGTACAGTGTTTGCTACAATATTAATATTTTACACCCATTGTTTGCTACAATATTAATACCCATTGTTGAATGGTAATATAAATTATTTCATCTTCTAAAATTAGAGATCTAGTTAGACTTTAATGTAGATGGCCCATGGATAATGTATTCCTAGAGTACTTCATCCAATGTTAGAGCAAGTGTGGTTCTAGCCATAGAGGAAATACTTGTTCTAATTCTTCATACTGGGTGACTTAAATTTATTATTAAGCAGAAATACTCCAAGTGTGCTATACTTGTTTGGCAAACCATTGACAGTACTGTGTAAGCAGAAGCATTGTTATATCAGAAGTTTTCTGCTAATTAAATGTATAAGGCATTCAGCTAATGTTCAATAAACTTACCATGTTCACATATAAATTGCTGTCATCATCCATTTGGTTCATGCCTCCTGCAGGCATGACATTATCACTGCCATATTTTCTGCAGCCTCAAGGATTAGAAGTCTCCATGTGCTGCCAGTATTGTTATAAAACACCTAGTACCTTCCTGAAAACTTTTTGGTTTTTTTATTTATTTATTATTTTGGAGTGCTGGGGATTGAACCCAGGGCCTTGGGCTTGCAAGGCAATCACTCTACCAAATGAGCTATATCACCAACTTGTTATTTTACTTTTTTTTAATGTTTGGTAATTTCTTATCACCTGTGCTATGTAACAGGATTCAATCATGGTGTGTAGAGCCAAGCCAAATTTTTTCATGTATCTCACTTTATCCACAGTGTCTGGCAAAAAAAAAAAAAAAAAAAAAAAAAAAAAAAAAAACAAGTTAATATCCTACTAAATGTGGAACGGGTTTATTCTGCAGTTTTATTTCTTTGTACTATTTCAATGGGGCACATCACCTCTACCCACTCCCAAGCCCCCCCCAAAAAAAACAAAAACAAAAACAAAAGCAAAACAGTGAAACAATAGCAAAACAGTGAAACAAATACTACTTCTTAAAAAATTATCTTCAATGTACTTAACTTATCTCTATTTGAAAACAAAAACAACACATCAGCATTTCTTTATTAATTTTAAAATTACAAATTTAGTTTGTTGAGAAGAAGAAAATTGTATTAGTCTGTGAAGGCTACTACAACGATACTGAAAACTGTGGACCTTTTAAATAAATTTACTTCTCATGGCTATGCAAACTGGGAATCCCAAGATCAAGGGATTCAGTATCTGGTAGGGCTTGCTCTAGTTCACAGACAGCAGTTTCTTACTATCCTCACATGGTGGAAAGGGCAAGACAGCTCTCCCCTAATGACCATCCAGTGAACACACCTTATACCAGCACAGATGTGATTAGTTTTCTACATGTGTGTTTTAGGAGAAACACACACTTGCAGACCACAGCAGTAATGTTTTCAACTGTACAATGAGTTTGAAAATAAAGGACTAAGTATAAGACCCCAGATTCAAAACAAATGATAATCCACCAGGCATTACCTGCCTTTAAGTCCAGTGAATCAGGAGATTGAGGCAGGAGGATTACAATTTTGAGACCAGCCTCAACAATTTAGCTAAAACATAAAAAACAACTGAGAATATAGCTCAGTAATAAAGTGCACCTGGGTTTTATCCCTATTAACAAAATAAACAAGGAATAACCATATGTCTCTATAATTTATAATTTGGGGAAATTAAAAGTGATATTGGGCCAGGTACAGTAGTACATGCCTGTAATTCTGGCTACTTGAGAGAGACAGAAGGATCACAAGTTCAAAGCAATACTGGAAAATTTAGTGAGACACTATCTTAAAAAAAAAAAAAAAACCTGAGCATATTGCTCAGAGGTAGATTGTCCTTGGGTTCACTCCCCATTGCCACACACACATACACACACACATAAAAAAAAATCTTGGCATTGGCATAGGTAACAGAGAATCTTCTAGTTTGCTGAATCCTTTGTCTATTGAAATTTAATTTTAAATTGTAAATGTCTTTTTGGTACTGTTTCACTCTTTTCATTTGAGTGATTACATATTGAGAAACTCTGCAGACAAAACTCCAGATCAGGAGGTAATGGGATAAGAGCAGCTTATTCTCTAGAGAAAAGTGAAAAAAGATAGCTAAGGCTTTAAACAATGGTTCTAAGAAGTGTGATGTGGGATCAGCGACATCATATTTCAAAGGAACTAACTAGTACAAATTATCAGGGCCAACTTAGCAAAACTTCTGCATGATTCTCATAACACATTAAAGACTGAGATCCATTATATCAAACCACAAACTCTTAATTGTTTTATTATTATATAAAAATATGTGATTCACAGGTAAGAGACTGAATAGAAAATAGTATTTTTGCTTTTGCAAAAATACTCCATTTCAAATATTGACAGTATCTGTAATGACTGAGGAAATTGCACTCATTGTTCAGGGATATACTGCAGTATTTCTTGCTCTTTGAATCTTTCTTAACCCTCTGGGTGACAGCATGCTGTTGTTGCATTGCTGCACATGGTTCCTGGTAACAGGTGCCTTGTGTGTTTGTGGATGTGACTAAGAAGCCTACAGAAGCAGAACTTTCCCACAAGAAGACTGCCCTGAATTGTGCATTACGGCTGCTGTACTGGGTCTTGACTGTTAGTAGGTGTTCTTTGTTTTTTTCCTTCTGAAACCACTCAACCAAAATACAAATTGGATAGTAGATTTCTGTGGTTTCCAAGTATTTTGTAACTATATTATCAGAAACTCCCTAACACTTTCAGAAAATGTGACAAAGCTTATATGTTATTTTACATAAAGTCTTTGGAAATAACAACCTGAACTCTAAGTGAATATCACCCTTGCAAGACACATAAAAAGTGCAAATATACACATTTTGCTGTAGCCTACCATTTTCTACAAAAAAGTATTCACTGCAAAATACTGAGGAGCAAAAACATTTAATCCAAAGGTTGTTTTTAGCTGCTTAAATTCAGTAAATATTGGAATGTTAGGGATTGTATTGCCATTGAAAACAAATTATGTCAGTATACTTTCCTAAAATCATTTAATCTTAAGTAAATACTTCAGAAATTCCTGCTATGTTTAATGTTAAAAATCAAGATTGGTCTGGGGAGATAACTCAATGGTAGAGTGCTTGCCTCACATGCAGAAGGTCCTGGGTTGAATCCCCAGCACTGCAGAAAATAAATTAAACAAACAAACAAATAAATAAAAAGTGATTGTACAGTTTATATCCAATTGGAAATTAACTCAAATATAATCTCTAATAACTTTAAGCCATAGTATATTTGCATTTATGATAAATATACATAATGTATGTCCCTCCTTATTACTTCATCTGACAATATATTATCAAAGATATTTATATGACTGTTTTCAGTTTCATTTCTCAGTTTGTGAGAATTCAGTTTAAAATGCCTTGCCTAATAAAGGATGTTAGCCACTGCTGATGCCTAACATCTGCCTTTTCCCTCTTCAGTTGGCTAAGTCATTTTAATAAAGAAAGTGTACAGATATTCTCTTTGCTCACTGGAGAAGTCACAAGTTCCTGATTGTATGTTAATGTGGTATTAAATTAGACAAATTATATTTAAAGTATACAAAATTCATTCTTTCTAAAATTTATTTGTCAAATAGTCTAAGAGCTGGGAGGACATGAAGAATAGAAAAAAAATTTAAAGTCATCTATACCACTTATTCTTCATTTAGTCAAATTCACATAGGCTAAATTAACCAGTTCTTCTTCTTCTCTTTTGTTTTTTTTTTTTGAGTTTTCAAAATGAAAAAAGATTTATCAAATATAAATATCTTTAAAAAGTAACAAAAGTGCTACATATGTGATCAAGGAAAAAAATTCCATTAGTTACTGCCACTTAAAGTAGATTAAACTTCACAAATATTACCACATCCATTATCAATATGGCTTGCAATTATTAAATAAATTGCCTGTAGCAATATAGCTTTTCATACCTCTACAAGGACAGAGTAAAGAGAACAACAAAGCAGTCACATCCCATTGTATCTTGCACACCCACAATGTAAATGGTCAATGTCCCCTGCATTCTTCACTCTATTTGGGCAAGTTTTTGCATCTGTGATAGTCAGCATGATCCCCTACAAAGTCCTCTACTGACTCAGATTGAGGGGCTTCAGTTAATGGATACAAAGACTATGTTCTTTCACTCATTTTTTACCTTAGCTCCATCTGTGAAAGACTTTTTTGGTAGCAGAGAAAGGGGACACCAACAGGAGGCAAAGCAACCTCCATGATAACCTCCAAGACTTTTCCAGGCAGGCACTGATAACTGTGCTGCGGAATGTACAGTGGTTCAGAAAACTGGACTTAGCATCCATTGGACATTCGGCTCATACTGCTTTCAAGCTGGGTTTTGTTTTTTCATAACTTTTGGTTTTTTTTTTTTTGTCTTTTTATTTTGTCTTAAATCATGGTCCCAAAGGCAGAAGGCAGTGTTTTATCTACTAAGTCACACAGCTTGTGAGAGGAAAGGATGTCTGTGTCAGGCATGTTAACATCAACCAAAATCTGAGATCGAGTTTTCCATTGACATTCTTAGCACAGCACTCTCTTTTGTTTTTGATAGTGCTGGAGATAAGTCCCAGGGCTTCACCTTTGCTAGACAAGCACCTGAACCCTGGACTACATCCCCAGCCTATTTTTAATTTTGAAACAGGGTCTCACTCAGTTGCCTAGCAGACCTCAAACTTTTGATGGCCAATCCTTCATATTCTTTGGTATCACCTGCCTCTACTATCCTGTTATTGCTACTCTGACAGCTGTGTTCACATTTTAATTTTGTTTACATTTCTGTCCAAATTCATTGTGATAAGGTTATCAGGAGAACAAAACCTAGCACAGCAACCTGCTGGTGGTGGCCACTCAGTTGAAAAGTAGTGGGTTGGAATTTCCACAACATGGAAATATTTGGGAGAAGAAGAAAAGGTATACTTGATTGAGTCATTAAACAATTGTGTATTACCTTGTAGGATATACTGGGCATGAGGAGAAACAGCAGGTGGTGAGTCTGAAAAGGCTCATGTCTTGGAAGCCAGGTTTTAATAAGTTATGTTCAAAATGCAAGATGCAATTAAGGAACACTAGTAGAAACTTTGATTTAATTTGGTCAGCCCTTATGTTTTACAGAGAGATTATTAAGTGTAATTTGAAAATTATGCAAGATTCAATATTGATAGACTGTCTTAAAATGAATAACAAAAATATCAACAAATTAAGCTTTTTATAGAACAATAACCATTTATAATTTAATGCCTACAACAAAAAAATTGATGACTCTGACTAAAATTATGATTACTCTTCTATTTTTAAACCTTTAAAGATAGTCTCTATTATAAATAAATTTATCAAAACCATAGTAAGTAGGTTGGAATATAGCTCAGGGTTAGAGTGCTTACCTAGCATGTGCGGGCCCTGGTTTCAATTCCTAGCACCACTGAGTATATACATATAAATGCTTTTTATTTATATAAATTTTCATTTTGTTTTCTCCATTACTAGGATATGAAAACAGGGCACATTGCCACCAAACTATATTCCCAGCCCTATTTGTTTTTATTGAGTCTGGGTCTCACTAACTTGCCCCCACTCACCTTGAATTTGTAATTCTCATGCCTCAGTTTTCCTATTTGCTAGGATTTTAGGCACACACCACCATACCAAGCCTAAATTAATATTTTAAAACATCTCAATCTCAGTAAATATTTCCTGACACTAGTTAACACTAAGCATTTTACATTAATCTCTGAGATAGTTCCTGTCTTCATAAGTTAGTATTCCAGAAATGCATGGAAGCAAGTCACTCATGATATAATATTAAAGATACAGATAATATGCTGTTGCTTCATAGAAGTGTTTCATGTCAAAAGTCAACTTTGAATCAAGATTGGACATTTTGATATAACTTTTGAATTTTGGACTTGATAAGAATGGTCATTTTAGAGACACAGATAGCAAAGAGTAATGCTGACAGACAATTTGTGGTGTGTTTTCAAAGAACAGAGTTTAATCTTACTTAGCCAAAACTTATAATATAAAGAGGATAATAGAAACAAAGCCTAGAAAATTAGACTGGCAAGTCTGTGGTGGTGTTTAGAGTGGATGCAGTAGGCAAGGAGACAGAATTCCGTGTTCCTTTTTTAAACCCACAGTTGAGTTCTGAATTAAAAGTGTTGAAATCCTTTGTCAACAAACCCATCCCTCATGGTCAGCTTTTGATCCACAGTAACAAGGACAGGCACTGAGGTGAAAGCTCTCACTATAGATTCCTCCTGTTCTGAAGGGGTTGATAAGCACAATGATCATGGAGAATTGACTGGGATCAACTGATCTTCAAATAATGTTTTTTTTTATTCCAGTAAATTGAATAGTTTGCTAAAATAATACTAAAAATAGGAGTTATGACAACTAATTCATTATTAAGTTAGGACAGAGACTTTTAAATGAAAAATGCCCAAGCAAAAACTTAAGCTAAATAATGCCATTCCTCTTAGCAAAAATAGTGGATAAATCAGTGTATTTTAAATTCTGTACCCTTTCAAGCAGATATTTACAGAGGTTGTCCAGCACCAAACTTTCTGGACACATAGGCAGTATTATTCACTTTGAAGGACATGGCTCAATGAAAAATGCAGGCCATGAAGCACAAGTGACTGGATCCCAGGGCTCCCACCACCTCCTCTGCCAGAACTAACCACAAGTAATGAGCAGCAGGCATGGTGGCTACCCTCTGTTAATTTCAGTCACCTCAGTAAACCTCATATAGGAGTCCACACCTTTGTAGTATTACACATGCCTTCTCTGTCTGCATCATCCTGTGACTCGCCCTTTGCATTTAGACTGTACATAAAATTTCAAGCTAAAATTCTTGCAAAGAAATTAAAAATGATTTACCATCACTTATAGGCAAGTTGGCAAGGCCTACAGATCATCATAACCTCCAGTACAGGTAGATTTAATCCATGTTTGCTGGTATGATTCTCTAGCCCTAAGTAACAAAAATAAAGGGATCTCTACTAAACAAAAAGATGATGCCAGTAAAAAGATATTTTACAAAAATCAGATGACATTGAGTAAGATTTACAATTAAGGCCTTATCTTCTCCAGCCTTGTTAGACTTTGTTAGGCCTTTTATGTAAACAATGTCTCAGCTCTTCCACCTCCTGGTAAGAGATTATTAATTTCTATCAACTTCATGATATTCATTGACATGTTCCAGATGCTATTTATTTTGTACTCATAGTTTTTTGTTTCTTTCATAGAACAAGACTTTTATCCCTAGAAAGATCCAGTTTCTAAAATGGAAATTTTTACTGCTTGCCCCACCTGACATTGCCCCCTCTCAACTTGAAGCAGCAAGAGTGGTCATCACCCTTTTTCCTTACAGCAGTAAAATGTCCCTAAAATTAGAGGGGCAATAATAAAAATTTTTAAAAGACAGTCAATCTAGGTAGGTAAATTGGGTTAAATCACAAAAATGAGGGCCAGTTTGGGTTCAGAAATTTGAAGACAAATGACTTCTGAAAGTTTCTGAAAATGTTAATGCTTCCAGAGCCCTTCCTCCACCCTTCCCAAGAACCTGCTCCTCTTCTAACCTGTTGTTAAGTCTCTCCAACAGGATCAACTTATGAGAGAACCAGCCCCAAGAGACCACCAATTTCCAACACCCATTTCAGTCAGAAGACTATGTCAATGCCAAATGGGTTCCAAAAAGGAAACATATGGGACTCATGCATTGATCTAAATGAGTGGCCCCTGTACTTTTAATCAGGTCATGCATGATAAACTGTTCAATTAAATATGTTAAAGATAGAATCCAGTCTGTTAAGTTAATGGGTTTGCACACTCACTGCAATCACCTATGCACTACTAATGAATCAATGATTTGATTATGCACAAAACACTAGTGGGGAATGTGATGGGCTGACAGATCTGGCTCCATGAGAATGTTATAGGCCAGACTCTAAGGGAAATGACTAAACAGACTCCATTTTGTTCTGAGACTCCATGTTATGTAGGAAATAAGTTTCTCCCATGGGAACACACCACCTCTGTGCCCATCATCAGTTACTTAGTGTGACATGTTTAATAATATACAATGGCGACTCCTATGTAGTAACCAATGTACCATGTAAACAGTAATTGTGTGGATGTTAGCAACCATTCTTTAGTTTGTACCTAGGTAAAACCCACTTTCAGTTTGACCCACTTTCCCCTCTGTCGATGATCTCATGATGTTAGTTTGTAATTTTGAATCATAACAACAAACACTTATGATTGGTGTGATTTTTGGTATAAAAACCCCTACAACCCTGTGGTCGGGGATGATCTCCCAATAGCCATTTTTTGGGGCATTGTGTGAGACAGTCAGCTGGCCAGCTTAATAAAGACTCTCAAATTTGGACTTCTCAGTGGTGATTGATCTGTTCTTAAGTTACGCCCCATAAGAGAATGAAGTTCAATCCCCAGTGCCATAAAAACAAGGAATTAGAAGTTGACTCTCCACAACTTACTGGTCTCTAAATTGTTCTATAGCTTGCCTTTCCCATGAATATGAAGAATCTCTGAGAGTTGAGGCTTGCTTCTACTCATATCTGAGTCATCTGGATCAATGACAGACAGCATTCATGCTCTGTAGTGTTTCCCACATGCTGTGTCCAATTCTCTATTGCTACTGTTGTGAGGAACACCAATTCTGGCCAACATGGCATATTTCAAGTTTCCTCAGAGCTGGACAGTGTTTGGTGAGGGTGATTAGTTTATTTCACTTTTCCCAGTTTGGCCATCTTCAGAGTCTGATTGTACCACAGCACATCCTTTTTTAGTTTGCAATGCAGGCTGGAACCTAGAGTAGATGACTTCCAGAGACTTGTTCTCTGCAGCACCATCTTCCTCCCTTAGGTATGGAAGGGCCCCCAACCAACTGCAGCAGCTAACATGGGCAGAAAGCTAGGGGAAAAAAGTTTTATTGCCTGTTAAGATCCATCTTAGTTGCTCATTTATTTCCTTTCCTTTTTCCCCATATGTTCTTTGATGTGTTATAATTATACATAATACAGAGATTTTTTTTTCAGTACTGGGCATTAAACCAGGGATGATTTTCACTGCACTTTTTATATTTTAATTTTATATTTTATTTTGAGACATGGTCTCACTAAGTTGCTTAGGGCCTCACTAAAATGTTAAGACTGGCCTTGAACTTGTGATCCTCCTGCCTCAGCCTCCTGAGTCACTGGGATTATAGGTATGCACCACTAAAATTGGATTCTTTCCTTCTTTTCTTTTCTCTCCTTTCCTTTCCTTTCTTTTACCTGTGGAACTCGATATTGAATCCAGGAGCACTCTACCACTGAATTTTAGATCTTTTAATATTATTAATATTAATTAAATATTTATTTAAATTGCCCAGACTGGACTCAAAGTCATGATCCTCTTTCATTAGCCTCCTGAGTAGTTGGGATTCCAGGCATATACCATTGTTCCTGCATTAGTCCAGCTCTTTCTAACTCCAGGTCCCATTGCTAGCATGCATGGTGCCCTGTGCTCATGGCACAAAGGACAGTTTATCTTTCAGGGCACCCTGGGTCTCCTCCACAGGAAATCACTTCCTCCTGCACACTACAGATTCCACACTGCTGAATCTCACTGATTCAGAAATCTTCCCCAACTTCTTCAATTGAGGCTGCCGCTTCCCCAGTGTGGTCCTGGGACACAATCCCAGTCCCTCCTTGTTGTGGTTTGAATCTGGAATATCCCCCAAAGTCTCCAGTGTTGAAAGTCTAACTCCCACTGCAGTGATGTTCAGAGGTGGGATTTTGGGGGCTCTGATTTCATCAGTAGATTAATCAATTGATGGAGTCATAACTGAATGAAGGGAAGTGGAGGGGAACATAGGGGGTTGAGCTGGGTACAGTGGCACACACTTGTGATCCCATTGTATCCTCTCTTTGCCTCTGATGCTGATATAATACCTTCATTGTGTGCTCTTATGCTCGTTAAATGCCCACAGTTGCCTCTGAATCTCACAAAACACTCATACTGAGACATCCATCACTCATATAATATCCTCATATTGACAATAGGCATTCACATAATACCCTCTTGTGATCACTAACACTCATATAGTACCCTAAATTGGCCTCTGGCCATGTTATAATATCCTCAATATGACCTCTGACACTTACTTAGTAACCTACTGTGATCTCTAACTCATAATATCCTTAGTGTGGCTTCTGACATTTATAATTTTCTCACTCTTGCCTCTGTTCTTCACAGAATATCCTAATTCTGGCTTTTGACCTTCAAAAAATATCCTAATTCTAGGCTCTGGTAATCACATAATTTCCTCACTGTAGCCTCTGACACTGATATATTATCTTCATTGTAGACTCTCACACTCATAATACACACACTGTTGCCTCTGAAACTCACAAAATACACTCAATGTGACCTGTAATATTCAAATAATACTCTTGGTTTGACCACAGGCACTCACATAATACTCTCCTGTGGCCACTGACTTTCATAATAATAACCTTACTGTTACCCCTGACCTGCATATAATATACTCATTTGGCATCTTACACTCAAATAAAACCCTCATTGTGATCTAAGACACTCTCATAATACCTTCAGTAGTGCTTCTAATACTCATATGATACCAAAACTGTGACTTCTAATACTCACAAACTATACTCACTACAGCCTCTGACACTTATATAATATCCTGAATTTGACCTCTGATTCATTATACCCTCATTTTGACCTCTCCCATTCACATGCCATCAATATGGCCTCTGAATCTCATTTTAATTCCTCACTATGTCCTCTGAAACTCACATAATAACTTCACTGTACCTTATGAGCATCATTTAATATCCTCATTATAATACAAAACTGCTCTCCCTGCCTTTTCTGCTGCAGCCATTTTCCCCACCTCCCAACTACTTGTCAATCTGTGAACATCCAGGCTAGCTTTTTGTTCATCAGTCAGCTTGCAAGTATTCTCCGTTATTGGTCCCCTGTTAGCCCGGTGTGATTCAACATCTTAGGGTTAGCACACCTGCCATCTTTTCTCATGCTCTCTCTCTCTCCTACTCACTTTCTATCTCTCTCCTCCTCATTTTTCACTCTCTCTCTTGTGCATGTCCTTTCTCTTTTCCTCTCATTTTCTCTCTTACCCTGCAGGGAGACATTCTGTTTGCTTAATAAACCCTCTTATGCCAATTCCATGTCTGGCGTGGTTTTTGTGGTTTTTTTTTACATTCACATAGGCTTTGACACTGATGTAATATCCACCTATGGCCTCTGATACTCACACAGTACTCTTCCATGGCCTCTGACACTGATATACCCTCACTGTGTACCCTGACAATGATACAATACCCACACTGTGAGCTGTAACACACAATATTTTAACTTGGCCTCTGACACTATCAATATTCTCATTGTGACCTCATACACTCATATAGTATCCTCACTGTGACCTCTAATGCTGACATAATATACTCAGGGTGACCATGGAAACTCATAATAACCTCACTGTTTTAGTCAGTTACTTTGGTACTGTGATGGAAAGGATCTAACCCGCACAACTGTAGAGGAGAAAATTTTTATTTTGGAGTCTCAGGGTTTCAAAGGTCTCTGTCCATAGAAGGTCAGCTCCATTCCTCATGGATCAAGGGGAGGCAGAACACCATGGAAGGAGAGTGTGGCACAGAGAAGCAGCTCATGTGATGAACAGGAAGCACAGAGAGGGGTCTCCACTTGCCAGATACAAATACATACCCCAAAGTCAAGCCCCAATTTCCACCTCCATTCACACCTTCCCACTCTGGTTTCCTCTCAGTTAATCCCTGTCAGGGAATCAACTCACTAATTGGTTTAAGACTCTCACAATCCAATTATTTCTCCCCAGAACATTCTTGTATTGTGTCACATGTGAACTTTTGGGGGATATCTCCCATCCAAACCATAACATTTCACCCCTGGCCCCCAAAACTTCAAAATATATTTTGTCCATTTTCAAGAGTCCCTATAGTATTAACAGTTCTGAGATTGCTGAAGTCCAAATTCTTCCCTGAGGCTTAAGGCTATCTTGTATTTTGAGCTCCTGCAAAATTGAAAGCAATCTACAAGTATCCAACATATAATGGTGTGGAGAAAATATTTCCATTTATAAAATTAGGGGCATAGAACAAAGGGATAGGACCAAAACAAGACTGAAATCCAGCTGGACAAGCAAGTTCTGAAGCTCCATGTCTGTCATCTGGGGCACAAGGCATAATGCTCTCTTCAAAGGGCTTGTATAGTTTCCCCCCTCCTGTGGCCTTTTAGGTACAACCCAAATAGACTTGTGCCTTGAGTCTGCTGGATTCCTGCAGATCTCCTAGGATAATATCCCTTGTTACTGGCATTTCTTAATCTTGGGGGTCTCCATTGTAGTTTTGACTTCCTCTTCACATCTCTATGCTTTGATTTCTCAGGTGGTGCCTTCAGTGATTCTGATGCTGCTGCACATTTGAAAGTCTCCCAGACCTTCCTTTGAAATCTTGGTGGAAGTTTCCATGAGCCCCTAATTCCAGCATCATGCATTCCTGCAGAACCAGTACCTCATGGTTGATGCCAAGGTCTGCCACCATCTTGAGCAATAGCCAATTTTCCAGGGACCCTTACTATAGCAGCCTCTGAGTTTCTGGGTGGCTGAGCACATTGAAGAAACTTCCTAGGCCCCTTTGTGCAATTAGGGTGCCCCACTGGTCTCTTAAGAGAATTTTCAACTTTACTCCCTTGAGACTGAGATGGGTATGGTCTTGCCAACTCCTGAGATGCCCTCAAGCCATGTTTCTTATTGTCTGTAGGCAAAGTCTTTAGTATTTCTTTGGAGGAAGTAATGTCTTTAACAACTTCAATGTCTTTAGTCCTAGTTTTACTCCAGTCTTTCAAGTCCCAATTTTTAAAATCTCTCTGCTCTGCTCTCTACTCCTGAGTATCACAATAAACTTAACTAAAAAATGCCAGCAATATCCATGCCATAATTTAGAAATGATTTGGGACACAATATCTGCACAATTCATAGAGTTATACAAGTCTTAGAAAATATTGGGGCCATAAAATTTAGAAAGGCCACAAAGAATATACATATAACAGATGTTACAGAAATAATAGAGGTTACAAGATGAAAGAGGCACAGGGAATGTATGATATGCTCTTCATAGAGACTACTCATGCCATGGAGTTTACACAGGTCAGGACCTTTAGGCTGTTCAGAACATAAGGGTTACATAGTTTATTCTGTTTACACAGTTCATAGAGTCAAATGAGGTCATCAAAGAATTTTCAAAGTTCTACAGGTCAAAGAGACTGTTCAATTTAAGCCTTTCAATACCTAGATGCTATATGTGTCATGCAGGTTCAGATTTTCAAAGAGGTTCATAGAGATTCCTCAGGTCATAGAGAGTAGGCAGGCAATAGAGGCTACTCAGGTCATGGGGGCATTGAAGTTGTAGAGGATAGGCAGTTTATAGATGTCTCTTAGGTAATAGAGGTAAACAGGACCATACAGGCTACATAGAAGATACAAAGTTCATTTAGGCTATTAAGGTCACAGATGATACTCTAGTCTTATAGGCTCCTGAGGTTATAAAATATATGCAGATATAAAAGGTATTGGTAATAGAGTACACTCAGGATAGAAAATCTTCATAGAACATAGAAGATTCTCAGATCAAGAAGGTGTGCAGATCATAGAGATCATTCAGACAAAAGATATGCAAATCATAGAAGCTGTGCAAGGAATAGAGTTTATGTTGGTCAGAAAGTTATGTAACTCATAGGGGCTACTAAGTATATTTAAGTTTCTCAGGTCATAAATACTACTCAGCTCATAGTGTGGCCTTTGGAGCCATCAAGGCTACTCAGGCTATAACTATTGCACAGGTCAGATAGGCTACTTAGGCCAAAGAAGTTAAAGAGATTACAGAGTCTATGTAGGTCACAAAGACTATGTATATCACAGATGTTATACCAGTAATAGATACTACTCAGTACCAACAAGCAACATATTAACAAAGTATTCTCATGCCACAGAAGCAGACATGTCAAAAAACTCAATTATGAGTCATCCCCTGACCCAGGGCCAGAGGAGGGGGAACCCTTTTCACCTGCAGGTGCACATGTCTACTTCACAAATGTTTCAAATTCAAACAGAAGCTCAGTCCACAAACCTTTTCATGCCACTAGAGGGAATGCAAAGATAGATATGATTTCTACTAAGATGCTCAAGTAAGTCTCCCTGGGGAAGTTTATAATGAAAGAAGAAATACAGGATTTGTTTCCACTATTATCACAGGATGTTTACCTATTACTGAAACTAGACTAAAGTTAATGATTTTTTTTAATGAGCAGCCAATCACAGGGTTATTGGAAACAAGAGCTGATGTTGCAAATTTACCTCTCTCAATATGGCCTCATGGATGGCCCTTACAAAGGGTCACCCTGAGGTATTAGAGGCAATAATGAACAGGTGTCTACATGTTCTCTATGGTTACAATGCTCTGTCCCTTCCAATCCACAGAAAGTTTTTACTCATATCGAACCATACATACACAATTGCAAATGTCTGTCAAATTGCCTTTTCTGTAGGGACCTCTGTGTTTCTGACTGCCTTGACATTAAAATGGAGGGTTACCACTCCTGTCTTGGTAGAAAAAAATGGCCATTGTCTAAGAAAAAGGTGGAAATTCTGGAGGCCCTCATTCAAGAACAGTTGTAATTGGGACATATTGAACCCTCTACCATTCCGTGGAATACACCCATTTTTATCATAAAGAAGAAATCAAGGAAATGGAGATTATTACAAAATTTAAGAGAAATTAATAAATGTATACAACCTATGGTTCCTCTTCAATGTGGATTGCCTAACCCTAATCTAATCCCTCAGGATTTTTCCTTATAAGTAATAGATGTAAAAGATTTTTTTTAATACTCCTGTCTTTTCTGATGATTGAGGTAAATTTCCTTTCACAGTTCCTGTATTCAATTATCATAAGCCTGTTGATAGATATCAATGGACATTTCTTCCTCAAAGTATGTTAAATAGCTCAATATTATGTCAACATTTTGTGAACAAGGCTCTTCAGCCTTTCTGAAAATTATTCCCCCATATGCTTGTTTATCATTATATGGATGGCATTTTTATTACTGGGCCAATACTTCCTAGAAGATTATTTAACAAAATTGCAACACGCTATATTACAATCTGGCCTCCTTGTGGCCACGGGGAAAAAAAACCCAATGACAATTCCCTATTAACTATTTAGAACACAAAATACTCCAATTTTACTCATATTCCAAAATTGATTTTCCTTCCGCATTTTCCTAAGTTCATTTGCATAAATTTTTAAGGCATTTAAATTGGGCCCAACCATTTATTCCTTTAACTACTGACATGCTGTCATCCTTTATGACATCCAGAAGTTAAAGAGCAACATAATCCCACCAGTTTTTTCCAGTTAACTCCTGCACTGCCTACAGCTTTTTGGTGTGTTAATGAGAAATTATCTACAGTTTTTATAGACTCCCAACACTCAATGTTCCTTTATCTCTAAAAATCTTCACTGAAAATCCTATGCCTTCACTGCAGTTGTTGCAATTTATAATCAAGGCTTGAGTATAATAGAGTGTTTACACTCTCCTTAATTTTCAGGAAGAAATGTTCTCCCTTATGCTGACATGTATGCTCAATTGATCTCAGATAGTCACAAATGCATTTTATCACTTACATCTCTCTCTTATAT
The DNA here is from genome assembly GCF_902686445.1 of Sciurus carolinensis. Classification (NCBI taxonomy): domain Eukaryota; kingdom Metazoa; phylum Chordata; class Mammalia; order Rodentia; family Sciuridae; genus Sciurus; species Sciurus carolinensis. The sequence continues at coordinate 275,962 of NW_025920157.1, forward strand.
TTGATCTTACAGAAACAGATGTTCATGTACTTTATCTTATGGAAAGACTTTACATTTACAATATTTATAATTTTCTTTATCAGGCTATCTTAACAGACTTGTTAGCTCCTATTGCTTTCCATGCACTTCTGGATGAACACCTTTTCTTATTGTATCAAGTCTCTCATGCTTCTTCTATAATGTTGTCTATTCTGATTTCCAATGGGATTACTCTCTATACTGATGGAGGAAGACAATGGGGTGTAATATTTATATTCATTGATAAAAAAGGACAGATTGTTACACATTGCCTCAAGCTTCTACTCAGGGGGCAAAATTAACTGCAATTATTTAACTATTTGTATGTTTCCTATTGCTTTAAACATCATTACAGATTCTCAGTATATAGCCAAACTAATGCCTCATATTTCCTCTGCAATTTTGTCACCTCATTTGGACTCTAATTTATTATGCCTGTATCACTCTTCAATCTCCTTTACAGGATCATACAACTCCAAAATTTCTAGCTCACATACATAGTCACACTAATATTCCTGGACCACTCACTGAAGGAAATGATCATGCTTTTAGTGCTTAAAATTCATTTATTCTCTCTTTTTGGATGCTGTGGAATCACACAATTTTTTCATCAAAATGCTTATTCTTTTCTATTTCCTCTCAACAGACCTGTTTCATCAATAATAATTTATCTCATTGCATACCCTTTTGTTCTACTTGGGTAAACAAAAACCCTCGAGGTTTAGATTCTAATGGCCTTTAGCAGATGGATGTAACACATTTTCCTCCCTTCCACCCCTATTCTTTCTTACATGTTACCATAGATACATCTTCCAAAGCACATTGTTCAGAGAAGGTCTCAGCCTGTATCTATCATGTGCTCCTCTTTATTGCCACCAAAGTAAACCTCATCATTTAAAAACTGACAGTCCCCCGCTATACTCCTAATACCTTTGCTGAATTTTGTAATCAATAGAATATAATTTTATCCCATGGAATTCCCCAAAATCCTACCAAACAGACCTTAGTTGAACATGCACACCACACACTTAAAATGTGCGTTTTAAAATAAAATTGAAAAATGGGACCAAACCTCACTCATGTTAATAATGCTTTCAATATTTCCTTGTTCACAGTGAATGCTGTTAATGTAGAGTATGAGATAATACACATCGCTGCTCCTCTACCTTGACAGATACTTCACCCCTAAGGAACCACTACCAAAGATTTAGGTAAAATACTGAATTCCACCAAATCCTACATGGCAAAACACTTTACCTTTGATTACATGGAGGAATAAATATGCTGCTACTCTACTCCTATATTTCCTGTCTGGATTCCAGGTGTGTGAGATCCATCAATCATCATGAGTTGTCATCAAGGACTTCACAATCTGCTTACCAAATTCCATTTGATCCTGGATGGAGTGGACCCTGATTGAAAGAAGAAAACTCTGAAAAGGAAAAGAGACCCTAGGGACACCTGATCTTCTAATCATCTAGTGACCTGGGGGGATATAAAGATTTTAACCACATCTGCCCAACAATTGCTAGGCCAGATGGGTTTAGAATGTACCCTGAAAATTTGGTTACACCTCTATTTGTAAAACTTACCCTAATTTCCACAACTATGCTGACCAATATTGTGTTATTTCTCTGTTGTATTCCTGTTTGTTGGTGGAGCCCTTAGAGAAAACTTCCATCTTTGGCTTCTTGCAGTCATTATGAAATTTGGGTTCACTTAGCAGAAATTGTTAGTTCTTCTGAAACTTGTATCCACCAAGATGTAGATATGGGAAGCATACTGGGATCTGTTTTTTACATGTGGTGCTTAAACCTCTAACTATATTCCAACTAAAATGTTTCATGGAACTTGTTTTTGTTTAAGCAGATTAATAACATTTCTACCCTCTCCTCAGGATTTAATAGGTCACCATCCAACTCAACAATTACATAAAAGGGCTATATACTAACATAAAGATTGTGATGATTTGGTTAATCTATTGTCTAAAGCAGATTTGAGGCTTTAAAATTCTCTTTAGTTGTTATTCCTGCCCTAGCAGTAGGAACTTATAAACAGACAATGGGGCTTACCTGTGCTATGGTAAAAAAAATATTAATTACAAATCAAGGACAATTACTAAGGGATAATGAGAAAAAACCCACATTATCAAACTATTCTTGATAATAGGATTTCTACTGATTATTTGCTGTTGTTACATCATAAGGGATGCCATAAATTTAATAACCTGTGTTGTTTCGATCTAACTGATAACAGTAATTCCATTCAAAATGAATTGGATCATCTCAAAGTCATTGTAAAGAAGGTGCAACAAGATGATGGAGGTTGGAATTTATTAGACTGGTTAACCTCGTGGCTACCAAATTTTACATGGATCAAACAGCTTTTCATTGGAGGATGTTTATGGACATTTGCCTTATTTTGTTGTGCTTATTTTTAAAATGTCTGTATTACTTTCTCCCTTCACCTTCTTTATACAAAAGAACAAGTCATATCTATTCAAAAGGTCACACAAAACAAAAACTTTCAATTGTAGAGGTTCAGGCCATGAGTTATTACAGAGTAGTGTAAGTCCTTTGAGTGAGCACACACCTCAGATGATGAAGACCTTCTGTTTCCCTGGCATGGCAACATTCTGCAACTCCTCTGTCCTTGGGCTGTTATCTTCTTATAAAAACTTTTGGTACTAATGGACTCTGAGAAGCAAGCAAGTTATATGATCTGAACATTATAAACTAACTGCACTAATGTAACATGATATATCCCTGGAGTAGATAATAAAATTGAACTGACTTTCTCATGGAAGCCAATCCTTATTGTAGGCCATCCTGTATGCTTGCCTCTGTATTTTTTTACTCCTCAACCTTTACAATCTCAGTTGTGTAAGGAGGGCCCTCTGAAGTGAAGTAGAGAAGAACACACTAAATTTTGTTGGGAGGGATCATACAGGGAATCTCTCAGGGGTTTGGGGAGGGCACTCAAGAAGTATCACAAGGAATCTCTGAATTTTTTTGTTGTGGTCTTTGAATAAATTCACAGGAATTTTTGGTAAATGGTGTTTGCTGCCTGAGATGCATACACAGATTTTTTTTTGAGATTCGTTTAAAGGGCATTTTGAGCTTTGTATGGAGGTGTCTTGATTGGACTGTATAGGAAAGGTACACTTAAGTGAGTACTAAGAGCTCACTGAGGTGTATAGTGATATATTTCTAAAGTGAGTAAGGAGAGATCTCTGAGATTAATGGGGAGAACAAACTGAGATTTTAAGGGATGGCTCTATGAGGTATGTAACAGAGCCCTCTGAATTGTAAATGTAGGGCAATCTGAGAAATGTAGAGAGGCACTGTGTGGTGTTATTCTCTGAGTTTTGTATGGATTGCTCAATGATGTATGTAGGAAGAGTTTCTCAGGTGTGTATGGATAAACCTCTGAGTTGTGTAGGAAGGTGCTTGATGTAAGTTGGGTAGGCTTTCTGAGATGTGTAGTTAGGTGTCTGTGAAGTGTGTGTGAAGGGAAGGAATCTCTGAGGTTTGTTGTTCAGGCTCTCTGAGGTGTGTAGGGAGATCTCCATTATGTATGCAGAAGATATATATGAGGCGTTATAAAACACTTTTCCCTGTGTAGTAGTGGAATCTCAGTTGTGTAGTGAGGGCCCTCTAAAGTAAATAGAGATATCCATCTGATACAAGTAAGGAGAACACACTAAGGTGTCTTTTAGGACAGTAAAGGGAATCTCTGAGGTGTGTAGGTAGGTAAAGCCCTCAAAGGTGAGTAGGGACAAAGTAGGTGTGTAAAGAAGATTTCTGAGTTAAGTATTGCTCAATGAAGTGTGGAAGAAGTGTTCCTAAAGTGTATAAGGATGGAATTTTGAATTGTGTAGGCAGGACTTCTGACGTAAGTAGGTAGAGATTACTTACATGTGGATGGAAGTGGGTTTGAGGTATGTAGGAATGGTTCTCTGAATTTTAAAGGCAGTTTCTCTTTGTTGTGTAGGGAGCACTCTTTGAAGGGTGTAGGAGGGCTTTATGAGGCTTGTAGAAAGGCTTATATGTGAGTGTAAGTGTTAAGTAAGTCAAAGGGCGATTTGCTGTGTATAGAAAAGACCTCTGAGTTGCATCAAATGTTTTCTCTGAGGTTTGTAGTGTAGGCTCTCTGAGGTGTTTAGAGTAGGCTTGTAAAGAAGAATAATTAGTATAAATGGGCTTTGCACACATTCTGTTCAGCATCTATACAGAAAAGTGTGGTTAATCCTGCCTTGGAATGACTGTGGTGAGGAAGATTCCTCTCAGGGCCTTTCTGTTAGGCCAGTCACAATACTATTCCTTGGGTACCAAAAATCTCACCACTGCTTCCTGTGTTCCTTCTGGAGGATATGCCAGACTTCAGTCCCCTGCTATTCCTACCACAAAGGGTGGAACCTGGAGTTTGCCTATTCTTTCTCTAAACAGACTCTAAAATGACCACTCTTGAGGCAGAAGCCCTCATTTTGATCCAAAGACCACTCAATTCATTCTTTGAAGTCATTCCTCTTTGATACCTGGTTGGAGAGTTTCATACCAATGAAGCCAGAATTGGGACAGGGAGTTTGTGTAGAAATAGTGGATCAGGTCAAATTGAGAAAATGAAGGCCATGAAAGTCATCTGCATCTGGAAGTGGGAGACAGCCCCTGGGAGAAAGAAATTTTAAGGATCTCCAGAGCACACTGATTACCAAATTTACATGCTCTAATGCCCCCTGGGCCCTTGCCTGGTTGAATCACTTTGACCATCCACTTACCCCATCCACTTCTGACTTTTTAGATCTCAACTGCAAAACCAGGCCTACTCACGTAGGCAGGAAGGTGAGGTAAGGGGGAGGGGAGAGAACTGGAGAACAAGAGACCTTAACCTATAAAAGATGTAGGGTGTGCTCACTTCATGGGACTTTACAATATCAGCCATGACCCCCTTCTCCCTCCAGGGAGAAATCTGTATTATTATTACTTTTAAAATAAAACCTGCTTAATATGCTTGCCTTTGCATGCTTCTCTAGTGTTCAAACTTCAACAATAGAAGGAGAAGAACTTGTCACTGGTAAATGGTGGTATCACCAAAAGAAGTCTTGAAGTGTGTCTTCCATGGACATATGTGGTTTTCCTTTCTGCAGGCCAGGTGTGGTCAATCTACAAGCTACTGCATAATGAGAGCTAGGAATATTTCAAATACACAGTACACATCCAATGATTAATCTATGGCATCTTCTCCAAATGTTGGGGAAGCCAAAAGGGATATTTTAGCACAGAAAATGTAGTCAGAGTGTCAAAAGAAAACAGAACAAAAGATTTTCCCTTCATATTCTCAGATGATATCACACATGCACATATATACACACATACACACACAAATGTATACATAGAGCACATATGCACCAGCACACACCACAAACACACACAAACAAAAATTTCTGTTTAGTTTGGGGTTATCAAAATGGGAATCTGAGTGGTGGGCTAGCCTCCACTCACTTGTAATAGCCTGTCTCACCTCTGGTCTTCATGGGAAAAATCATCAGAGTTTGAAACCCAGCATTGATTCAGTGATTTGACACTCAGGAAAGGTCACTATTCATAGTTTTCCTAATAACTGAGCATCCACAAATCAGTAGGCAACAAGAACTCATGGCTCTGAACTTGCTGTCTCAACAAAAATGAGCAGAATAGGATTGTCTGGACTCTGAGTGCCTAGCTACTGGGTTCCACATGAGTGTGTGCCATTGCCAAAGAAATGAATTCACTTCCTTGGGGACTGTTTACCTGAGAACATTTCTCATGTGAGATATTTTCAAAGATCCCATGCAATGTATACTGCTGTCATCTTATCATGACATATGCACAAGTAGACAAAGTTACATAAACATACACTGGATCAGATCCCCAAACAGGTCTAGTGTAGCAAGTTCTCCTCCTTTGAGGAGACAGAGCTTTGTTTAGACCCATCTCCTATTTCTGCTCATGTGTGTGGTCCTGAAGAAGTAAGTCATTATGCATTGCAGGGCCTTCATAGCTTTCCCACATCTCCAGGGATTATTCTAGCATCTGCTTTTTTAGTTGTCAGCAGATATATGAACACATAAATAAATGTACTCTATGGGAAATCCTAACACTAGAGTCATGTGTTGCAATGAACAAACTACAGTTGAAAAAAAGAAGATGAAGAACAAAGGATGACATGTAAGTCTACTATGACATGAGACCGACCCACAGTGAAAGAGAGTAAGTGAGCTCCTCTCTTGCCCATGTTTCCACTCTGCAGCAATGGAAGGTTTTGATGGTTGATTTACAGAGATAACCTCCCAATGATATAGACCTGAAAATGGTTCTTGTACAATGTAGAATTGTCTAAGTGTCTCTACCCATTGTACAAAATGGTTAAACTATAAGAGAACCCAATCCCCACAGCTTCCTGGTGCCAAAGGTCAGTAGCTCCCTATCATTTTAGTGAATTTACATCAGCATCTGGTTTCAAAGAAATAGAAATCAGTAAGGGTCGTGAGATTTCACTTTGAAGGTGGAGTCATGGAAAGTCTTGTTTCTAAATGGTTTCATATATCTAGAGCATAAAGCACTGTTGGGATTCTAGTGTTTTGCAGAAAAATTTGGTGTGGCAGCTGTCAGATGCTGGGGGACACTTTGAAGTGACAAGGAGCTGGAATTTCTGTACTTCCATTTTTAAATGCCTCATGTAGCTGAAAATATTTTGGTTATAAGATTCACTGATGCACCTGTTATATCAAGAAGCAAGGATGGTGTTAATTGGTCAAGCATTTGCCCAATATCATGTTCATAACCATAGGAGAGGACTTCCTTTTCTCCATGTCTTTAGGGAAAGACTACATTGCTTCTCTAAGAGTAGCACCATGGCACAATCTTTTTGTGTGTGTGTGTGTGTGTGTAGTTGAAGGCAGAGTTTTCTCCTATACTTCCAACTAAAATTTGGAAAGAAGGTGCTAGCAGTAAAAACAAAGAAGCTTCTCAGAAGGTAATATTGTTTAAATACTGAGGGCTACAGGAGCAGAGGGAAGGAGAGACAATATAGTTTTGAGAACTGAAAAGGGAATAGGAGACTACTCCTTGCACAGGATAGTCACTAACCAAATGCATCTTCACTCAGTTGCCTGTACTCAATGCTGAAAGAAACACAAAGTGATATCTTTCCCTTCACCTAAGGAACTTCAAGCATTAAGTAACCATTACAGGAGACTCAGGACAATCTTCCTTGTGCACATGGAGCTAAGTTGCTGCTCATTACCTTCACACCAAAGGTGAGAGTCAGATGATAGTCATCTGTCCTGGAAAGACATAAAAATCAACACATATGTGCACAAATGCCCTTTTGGGAAAGTTCCCATAAGGGATTTCTAGCTGCATTTTGTGTTCTTTGAAATTTACTGGGGAATAACAAATGGGGATGAATCAATGGAATGAAGATCTGCAACTATGAATCATTCTGGGTTTGATACACACTGAGACTCCAGCCAATTTGAAAAGAGGAAATGGTTCCTGATTTTTAATTGGTAGAAGTCAAAGGCATGGATATTTCTCCCCTCATTTTCTATTCCTACAGGAATTCAACTTATGGCATTAAGTGATAACATTTTCTATTCCACTAATTTACTTCAGGGAGGAGGAAGAGCCATGAATGAGTCATGGCATGCCTGATGAGACCATTAAATAGGCCAAAGTTTCATCAGTTTCCATGTCACTATAAACAACCATTAAGGTAACATGGGCAGCTGGTGATAATTTCTCTTTTTTGGCCACTCCTGGAAAAGTGTCTCAAAATTGCTCTGCAGGGAACTTAACTCTGTAAAGCAAGGCAAAGAAGAAAACACAGAGAAGGGGTGACTAATTCTGGGTTACAGCAGCATTTATTTTAGCTGGAAACAGATTCACTGTTTTTATAAATAAGTCCCATGAACAAGTATATCAATAAAGCCTACCTAAGTGTTAGTCCCCTACCCCAAAGACATCTTTCTAACAAGACCCTCAACATGGATCTGTACTGAGTCAGCCCAGTGCTGACTTTCACATTCTAAAGCACAGCAATAACAGTTTCAATCACTGAAGCACCATGATCTGCATGCTCTGCTATTCTCTTTCTAAACATAGAATCCAATGCAAAGGTGTAACATGCTAAACTCTCAATAGAAAAAACAAGAATATATATTGTTTTAAAACTACACTTTGCTCACAGCTAGACCCACCTACACAAAATTATAGATTTTAAAATGATATATGCATGACTACAGTTTTCTTACTGGAATCCAAATTAGGCAAATGCAATGTTTAAAGGAAGAGTATGAAAACCAGGACAGTCAATGATAGCCTGGGATCAGGACACCCTGTAAACATAGCCCAGAGACATTGACTTCTAGCTTCAGGTTAGTGAGGGGCATCAAAGAAACAAAGGCTCCATCTGTCCCTCCTCAGATCCTTGTATTGGTACCTTTGCACTCAGGGTATGGTAAACCTGACACAGAGAACCTGGGACTTAGGAGTCACTTGACTGGTCTCAGGTGCAAGACTGCATCTTAGATCTGAAGGGCCAAATTGCCAGTGGCAGGGATCCCTATGTATGGTTGTGGAATGGTTCCATGCAGTTGCTTTATTGGTGATGGGATTCTCCCAGAGAAATGGGACAGAGACCACGTTTTTTACATGATTTGATCAGTTGCCTCCTACACAATTTCAGTTATTGGGCACGCTTTGACCCTTTTGTTTATAATGGAACCTGCTGGGAATCTGCATCATGGACTCAATGCGTTCTCTGTCTTATCTCTGTGCATGCTCCCAAGTGAGGCTCACTAGGAGAAGCCCTGCACTTGGGGAAGTCTCTAACAACTGCAGGTGTTTCTTCTTCTCCTTCACATGCCCTCTCCACAGCCAGCTCTGGCCCCATTCATCCCAAGATTGCAGTGATGACTCATAACTAAAGTCATGAAGGTTGTGGTAATTCTGTGGCATTGAAAATGGAGATCCATTCTGACCATTTGCTTGTGTCACTGGTGCTGCCCAAATACTTGTGGTACCAGTGGACCTTTATTTTTTTGTGAAATACTTCATGCAGCATGGATGCAAAATATACTCTGAGGTGAACAGTATGTTTTGGAGAGAGGTGGACCCTCCTAAAGATAACAGAAAAGCACAGATCTCATAAATTAAAATGATAGGTAGTTTGGCACTGCAATTAGCATTTGTAAACTCTAAGAAGAGTCATTACACCAATAGTGGTAGGATTTGGGTCACCAGAACTTTCAGGAATTACTGGAAATACACATGACAGTCACTTTTGAGATGATGTGCCAGTGCTTTTTAAGGCAAAATAAGTCTAGTCTCTGACCAGCATCCCCATAATTTTTCTGCATTTGGAAAGTGCTCCAAGGAAGCATGTCAAATCAAACTGTGATACCATTAGAGATATCAGAACTTTTGAATCTGATCAGATAAAATATCCAAATATCTTTCCATATCTCAGTGCTCAAAAAACCCAGAATAAAAAGGAATGAACCACAAAGCTACAGAGATATAGATTCATAATACCTATTCTGCTGCAAGATGCAACAAACCTGGCTGAAGAGACAACATGTTGTATGATCCACATTTGTTGACATTCTAGAAAAGGCAAAATTATGGTCAGAAGAGAAGGTGCACAGGATGAGGCTCAGGATGGCACTGAGTATAGGAGAATCTGTCTTCAGGGAGTTTGGGGGAAATAACCTTCGTGGGTTTTGTTGTGTTCAGAAACTCCTGGAACACTTCTTGTACAGACATTTGTGGATGCCTTAGTCTTCTAGGCCTGATGGATATTAATTCATACTCCAGCTTCTTTCCCCAAGTTAGGTGGGAAAATGAAAGTTGCAAGATTATATTCAGGGCTTGGTTTTCCTTAAAACCATCCTCTATCCTGATGCTGCCCTGGAGACCTAACAAGAGTCCTTATTAGAGCAAAGACCTTCTTATCACCCTAAATGTTCTACAAGAAATAGGTACCCCATGCTAGGAATCAGGGTCAACCATCTAATGTTAGCATTAAAGATGTACTTACCACCATTATTGCTCACTAGATATTAGGATTTGAGAAACTCTACACCAGGAACTGGGGCTAAAGACACAATTTTGTTTGTTTGCTTTTATTATTTTAGATCATGTAATCTGGAGCAATAATGAGTATATTTCTCATAAAGGAAAAATGAATTAATTATATGGCAGAAGCTATGACCCAGATTTCTCAGTGTTGAGATGAGAAATAACAGATCAATTGAAGATAAACTCAGAGTGACCCTCAGCATAAGGATCAGAATCCAGGGACTGAATATCAATATTTTATCATGTTTAACTTCATATATGCATGGATCATTCCACCTAAACACTGTTACAATTGGGTGGGGCATGTGGATGGATGAGAACACACTTATACACATCTTTGCATTTTCAGCTTGTTTGAGGATCAAGATGCAATGGGCATATTCAGCTGTCAGAAAAAATATATTAAAATCACTCTATAGATGCTGTAGTATGGATTCCATAATAGAATTACAGTTCACAGTACAGCTAGTATATCAGTTTTAGATCCTGTAGTGTGGGTATTACATTATGATCAATAACTTATTGCAGATATTATATTAGCTTGAGATGCTTTATCATTGATAATATTTTTGTATAAAGGACTACAGGCAGGCTACTATATGTTATGGATGCTATAGAACACATCTTCCAATATCCAAGGTATATGGAAGCTATTATATTAAGATTAAATGCTGAACTATGGATAATGTACTAGTATTAAAACCTCAAGGAATTTCTATTAGTTCTACTTGCTATAGTATGAGTATTACATCACTATAAATGGGCACAGAGCAGCTATCACATCAGTTTGAAATGTTATAGTATAAATATCACATTAGTGTTGAAGGCCACAGATAAATATTTATGTCACATTTAGAAGCTCAAGTATGCATATTGTGTTAGGATTAAAGTCAACATGGTAGTTAATGCATTAATTGTAATAATATCTCATGAATATCTTAGTACTTTAATGGCTACAGTGCAGATATTTGATTAGCTTAAGGTTGTATAATAAAAATTTTATGCTAACATTAATGCTACAGATCACCTGTTTATTGGTTTTAGATATTATATTGAGTATTAAATAAATACTAAAAATCACAAGGAAGTTTTTATATTGGTTTCAGGGTTTATGCAAAGGATGTTATAGAGTAAGATTAAAGATCATAGAACATACATTTCATTGGCTTTAGAAACCATAATATGGGTGTCATACTCATATTTAAAAGTACATGGATCTAGTATATTAATTTTAGATGCTAGACTAGGAATAACACATCAGATTTAAAGACTACAACAGAGCTTCTATACTTACAGTTGATACTGTAGTTTGGATACCATATTTGAGTCTTCTGAATGGCTCTTATGTCCATTTTTGATGTTGTAATAGGTGAATTACATTAATATTAAAGAACACATAACAACTCTTTATCAGTTTTTATGCTTTTGTATGTATATATCAGTTATATTCTGTTACATTTGGAGGCCATAGTAGGGATATTGTATTAATGTTGAAGTCTACAGGGCACTCTATTATATACATTTATATGTCCACTATGAAAATGATAGTCATATTTAAGGAACAAGGGAGTCAGCTGCATTAGTTTAACATGGTACTGTAAGAAGATTTCTTTATTATTAAAGACCACATAGTAGCAATTACTTTTAAAGGGCACAATTTTATCATATTTCTATTAAGGGTCCCAGGACAGACAGCTATTTTTCAGGTTTAGATTTTATAGAATGGAAATCATATTATTATGAATGATCAGAAGGTAGCAATTATAACACTTTTTGATGCTATAGTATAAATGCAACATTAATATTGAAAGACCACAGGACAGTCTCTATATCAGTTTAAAAGGGCACATTTTCCATATTACATAAATTTGAAAGGAATCAGGGAAACTATTAATTTTGGATGCAAAATGATTGATAATGTTAGTATTAAAAGCCACAAGGAATTTGCTATAATGATTATAAATGCTAATATATAGCATTTAGTGCATACTAAGGATATTGTGCGAAATATAGTTTCTATGGTGTTTGCATCTTCTATTACTTTAGTAATCTGTATGACATGAGTAGCTCAAACAATCTGGGTAGTATGCATAGCATGATTAGGTGCCATGGACTACACTACACAAACATTAGCCTTATTCACATGAACAGATTCTATGACCTGTGTTCCTTCTATGATCTGTGTAACGTCTATGGCCTGAGAATGTTCAATGACAAGTTTAGACTGCATAGTGTAAGTAGTGTCCATGACCTGCATAAATCTATGTCTTTTATATTTCCATGAATTTTGTCACATCTATGGTCAGACAGCCAATATTATGTACTTCGATTTCAATGCCTGAATATTCTAGAGAACTTCTGTAGTACCTATAACTTCAGGAATCATTATGACCTATGTAGCCTCTATAAACTCTACAAAATGTATACCACTGTGTCCTCAGTAGCCTTTGAGAATTAAGGAGCCCCTGTTTCCCATGAGGTTTGAATGACCGAAGTGTACTTTATAACATTTTAGTATCTATGATCTGAATATCTCCTATGACCTACCTATTATCTATGACATTAATATCTTCTAATTTCTGCATACAATCTATGACTTGTGTAGAGGTTTTGTTCTGAGTAACTTAAATAACCTTAGCATCCCCTAAGACATACATAGCCTCTATAACTTGAATAGCCTTTATGAATTGATCATCTTACAGGAATTGAGTAGCCTTTGTGACCAACCTAACACCAATGACCTGTGTATCTGCAAAGACCTGCATAGCTTATATGACCTCATAGCATCTGTGGCATAAGAAGTCTCTATGACTTATGTAACCTTTATGACCTGAGTAGTCTGAATGAACTGATCAGCCCTAATACTTAGTAGCCAGTAGAACCTGTGTAGCTTTATGACTGAATTTCTTATGTGATCTGCATAGTCATATGGTCTATATTATATGCATGTCCTCTATAGACTGGATAGACCTAAGACTTGCAAAACTCTATATTTCAGTAGCCACTAAGACCTTTCTAGCCTCTATGACCAAGTAGACACTATGATCTATCTAGACTCCATGGCCAATATAGACTTTATGGACTGGGTATCCTAAATTAATTTTGTAGTCCCTTTGATTTGTGCAAACTATGTGATCTTTGTAGTCTCTATGACTGTTTATGGTTTAACTATGAGGGGTCACCCAAAATATCATGAATGTGGAAATATAAGAATATTTAGAGATAAATTGATTGTGTTATGAGAGCCTTAACCCAATCTGTGTATTAATCCCCATAGGGATTAACTAAATGATAATGATACACTGGTAAGGTGTGGCTGAGAAGGGGGGTCATTAAGGTATATGTTTGGTTAGCTGAGCTTAGTCTCTGCTTCTTGATACATTGAGACTCTTCTATCCACCACACTCTTCTGCCATGATGTTCAGCCTCAATTCAAGAACTGAGGAATGAAGCCTGATGTGTGTGAACTGAGACCTCAGAAACCATGAGTCCACAAATAAACTTTTCCACCTCTTATTGTTTGTCAGATCTTTTAATTACAGCAGAAAAATAGCTGACTAAAACAACTGTGTAACTTATGTGTCCTGAATATACTCTGCATATCCTTATGGCCTACCCATTTAGTAGTCTAAATGACCTTAGTAATCAATATAAAATTTAAATCCTTGATGACCAGAGTTTTCTCTATGACCTGAGTAGCTTCTATTATCAGTTCAGTATTTACATCCTGAATAGTCTGTATTTCCTTGGTCCTCATTTTCACCTGAGTAGACTTTATGACAAGAGCAGCCTAAACCTCCTATGTAGCCTCCATTACCTGTTTAACCTCTGAGGCCTGAGAAGCTTCCATGGCCTGTATAGCCTCTGTCATTTGCATCTCTTCTATGACTGATTACCCATTTTGACCTAAGTATAATCAATGGCCTACTTAGTCTCTAGGATCTGAATAGCCTCTATTACCTCTGTAGTGCCTAATGATTGAGTACCTTCCACTGCCCACACACCCCCTAGGACATAAGTGGAATAGGTGAACTGCTTAGCCTTTATGACCTGTGAAACCATTGACTTTGAGCACTCTAAACCTGAGTATAGTCTATGCTCTGAAGAGCCTCTATCAGTTATGTAGGTTCTATGACCTGCATACACCTTATAATCTTAGAAGAATCTAAACCTATGTAGCTACTATAATCTGTGTCTGTTTTGTATCATGTATATTCAAAATAACCTTAGTATCCTCTGTGACCTGCATAGCTTTAATGGCCTGAATAGTCTATATTAACTTAATGTCTGCTCTGACCTCCATAACTACTATTATCTTCACATTCTGCATGGCCTGAGTAGCTTTGGTGTATTGAATAATCTCTCAACTTTCAAGTTTTTACCACCTTAGCAGCTGTTAAAATTGCAAGGCCTTTATTTCCTGAGTAGCCTAAATGATTTTTCCAAGCCTGTATGGCTATAGTAACCTAAATGATCTTTTGTGTGTGTGTGTGTGGTACTGGAAATTGAACCCACAGCCTTGTGCTTGCAAGGCAAGCACTTTACCAATTGAGCTATCTCCCCAGCCCATAAATAATCTTAATAGCCCCTATGATCTGCCTAAACTTTATAACCTGTATATTATCCATCAACTTAAGTGTATATGACTATGACCTGAGTAGCATCTATGATCTGTGTAGGTTTTATATCATATTTTGACTGAATTACCTGTATAGGTTCTAAGGCCTGAATAGCCTCTATGAACTTTGCAGTTTCTGTAACTGGCATGGTCTTTATGGCTCCAGAAACCATTGTGCTCTGAAAATCCTCCAGGATCCATACAGCTTCTAAGATCAAATAGTTGCTATGACTTGCATAGAACTTGTGGCCTAAAATGCCTTTCTCTCTCTCTCTCTCTCTCTCTCTCTCTCTCTCTCTCTCTCTCTCTCTATCTTTTTTTTTTTTGCTTAACTCTATTGAGTAGACAGTATGAACTGAGTGGTCTCTGAGACCAGCATAACCTCTATGACTTTGAAGCCAGTAAACCTGCATAGGTCCTATAGTGTGGAGAGTCTCAAGGATCTGTATAGCCTCTATGACATGATTAACCTCTATGGCTATAAAACCACTATGACTTCTGTCACCTTTATGATCTGAGTAGCCTAAATGTCTTCTGAATTTTTTGATCTCAGTAGCCACTATGACCTATGTAGCCTTTGTGGTCAGAATAGACACTCTGTGTTGTATAGCTTAAATAGTGTAAGTAGTCTCCTTGATCTGTGACTTCTGTGTCTCAAGTAGCCTAAATAACCTTAGTTGTTTGTAAGGTTTGTGAGGTCTGTATGGCCCAAGTAGATTCAATGACTTGAGTTCTCTCTCCAATCTGTTGATTCTCTATGATATTAGTAGCTCATATGACCTGTGAAGCCTTTATTCCCTGAGTATCTCCTCTGGCCAGGATACCATTTAATACCTTCATAGCCTAAATTACTTCAGTAGTCCCTATAACCTCAGTAGTCACTAATACTTTCACTGCCAGTATGGACTAATTAGCATATCTGAACTGTGTAGCCTCTGTGGAATGTACTTCCTGTATCATCTAAAGAGTCTGTATGACCAATTTAGCCTTTACAGTCAAAGGAACCTGTATTTCCTGCCTTGCCTGTATGGCCTTATTAACTTAAATGACCTTAGAAATTACAATGAGCATATAGACTCTATGACCTGTGCAGGATCTACATCCTGAGTAGATTCTATATCCTGTCTAGGCTCTAAGACCTGAATAGCCTCTGTGAACTTTATGGCCCCTGTATCCAATATAATCTCTATAAATCTCATAGACATTATTATCTACATGTGCTTTATGGCCCAGGTTACTAGATGACCTAAAAAGACACTATGCCCAGTAACTTCATGGGCAGCCTCTATTGACCTGTGTAGTCTTTATGTCCTAAGTAACCCAAATCATTTTAGTACCCCCTATGACATTTGAAATCTCCTTTATCAGCATAGTTTTTTATTTCTTTTATTACCTCTATGACTTCTCCAAATTTTATGGACTCAAAAGTCTAAATAAACTTAGTTCCTCTGAAGTTCTGTATAGGTTCTATGGCATGAATTGCCTCTATGACATGAATTACCTCTGTTTTGTGTAAAAACTCTATGCCATGATAAGCTTTTATGGCCTCCTTAGTTTTTATGACCTGCATACCATGTAAACCCTGAATAGCCTTAATCATCTGTGCAATCCCTATAACCTGCATAAACTTAATGACCTGAGTAGTCTAAATGATCACAGTATCTTATCTGACCTCTGTAGCTAGTACAGTCTTTGTAATTACTATGGTATTAGTAGCCTCTATGCCCTGTATAGCCTCTTTGACCTTTGTATCATGTTACCTGAGTAACCTGTATGTCCTGACTAACCTTTATAACTGGAGTAGCCTAAATTATCTCCCTCACCTGTGTGAGCTTATTACCCTTAATGACTTTAGTAGCCTCTATACCTGTACAGTTATTATGATCTGTGTAACTTCTATGATCTCAGTAGCTTCTATGCCTTGTGTACCCTCTGTTCTAGTCAGCTTTTTTCACTACTATGAATAAATGATCTGGCCATCACAATTGTAAAAGAAAAAATATTTACTTGATGGCTCAGTTTCAGAGGTCTTAGCCCATAGAAGGCTAGCTCCATTCCTCAGGGCTCAAGGTGAGGCTGAAAATCATGACAAGAGAGGGAGGTGGAGGGGAACAGCTCCCATCATCTGGAATCAGAAAGTGGAGGAATCCACTGTCCAGTTACAAAATATATATTCCATAGCCATGCCCACAATGAACCACTCCCTCCAGCCGCACCCGACCTACTTCCAGTGACCACTCAGTTAATCCCATCTTGAATTTATTCACTGATTGTGTTAAGACTCCCACAAGTCAACAATTTCTCCTCTGAAACTTCTTGCACTGTCTCTCATGAGAGCTTTTGGAGGACACCTCACATTCAAACCATAACACCCTCTGACTTATGTAGCCTCTATGATGAGTTTAACCTCTGTGACCTACAAAGACTGCATTTCCAGAGTAGCCCTATTATATGCAGAGCCTCTATGGCCAGCATAACCTCTATGACCTGCTATCCTTTATCTAATACAGAGGTATTATGGCATGAGTAGTCTCTATAATCTGCATATTCCCTATGATCTATGCATTACCTGTATCCTGAATAGCTTCTATGACCTGAGTATCTTCTCTGCCCTGTATAGTCTCTAAGAACTGACAACAGTTTATGATCTGGGTTTCTTCTAGAACCTGTGTAGCCTCTGTGTCCTTTGAAGACTCTATGGCCTGAGTAGATTCTATAGCCTTCTTAGCATCTATTTCATAAGTAGAAATTTTTCTGCCTACCCTGTATGGCCTTAATAGTGTATATCCTCTGTGACCTGCATCTTTTATAACCTGAGTAGCCTAAATGATATTCCTAGCCTGTAGGGCTTTATTAGACTAAATTAACTTAACAGTCCCTATGATTTTGAGCCTTGTATGACCTGCATTTCCTCTATGACCTGAAAATCCTCCAATACCTGCATGGCCTGTATGATGCAAATAACCTCTATGACATTGTGTAGCTTCTGTGATCTCTATAGGCTCTATGTCCTGTATATCCTTGAAGACCTGCACAGACAGTAAGAACTGAGTAGGATCAAAAAGCTCAGTGACCTCTATGGTTTTTATAGCCATTATTTTGCAGATACTTTTTCCTGCATAGACTCCATGACCTTCATAGACTTTATGGCTAACAAGGATTACTCTTTGATGTGAGTATCCTCTATGGTTTATGGTGTCTCCTGGGCTTCTGTAGCATTGATTATCTTTTTAACCTCTATGACCCAAGTAACTTTAATGATGTGCATAGCTTCTATTACTAGTGAAGCCCCTATCACTGGTGTAACATCTATGATTTCCAAAGCCAATATGGTCATTGTGGACTCTGTAATTGAAGTAGCATCTATGAACTGCATAGACCCTATAAACTGCATAGCCTCTGTGTCCTGTATAGTTCCATGACCTGTGTTGTGTTCCATGACCTGCTATGGTTGAATAGCCTTAATGATCTCTATAGCCTCCATGATCTCAGGAACCACTTTGAACTGTGTAGCTTCTATATCTAAGAAGACAATTTAGCTGAACTTGACCTCATTACCTGTGCAATTTAAATCAACTTAATAAACTTGATCACATTTTTTCCTGTATATTCTGTGTAGCCTGCATAGTTTCTGTGTCCTGAGTGACCTGTATAAAGTGCATATTCTTATGTACTGAGTAGTCTAACTCAACTAATTAAAATCTGTTTTCTGCAAACCCTCAAAGGATGGAGCAGTCTCTATGTCCTGAAAGGTCTCTTTGACCTGTGCAGATTCTAGACCTTTCAATATCTGTGTCCTGAATTGCCCATATTACCAGGCTATAGCCTATTAACTGAGTAGCCCAAGTATTCTGTATACCTTCGATGGACTAAGAAGACTTTTACACCTGTGTAGACTGTATGAGATGTGTAGCCTCTATGACCCAAATAACTATTATGACCAGACTATCTTCCATGACCTCTATAGTGTCTATGACCTAAGTAGGCCTTATGATGTGTATAAATCTCATGACTTGAGTAGCATTTATGCCTGGGTAGACTATGTGACCTGAGTAGACTGAGTAGGCTCTGTCACCAACATAAACTCTCTAGGATTTTAAAAATCTTTATGACCTATGTAGCTTCTATATCCTGAGAACACTCTATAGCCTATGTAACTTGTACAATCTGAGTAGACTCTGTTACCTAGAAGGCATTCTTTGTCCTAAATAGCGCCATTATCTGAGTAATCTTTTGTAACTGAGTAGCCATAACTTCTATGACCTGCATAGCATTTATGGCTTGCACAACTTCTATTTCTGGAATAGTCTTTCTGGTATTAGTAGCATCTATTTTCTGTATAACATGTATGAACTGAATGTCTACCATGATTTTCATATATTCTATGACTTAAGTGGTTTATCTGGCATGAGTGGCTCCTATGAATTATGTAGCATCTATGGGTTGAGAAGAATCTCATGCCTCTGTACCCTCTATGTGCTGAGTAGCCCCTATGACCAGTATAACCACTATTATCTCATGCCTCTAAAACTTGTATGGAATGTGTAGCATCTATGACCAGTATAACATCTAGGACCTGTACTTCTTCCATGATCCACACAGCCTTTATGCCCTGGGCAGCTATCATTACCTGTATCACCTTTGGATGGAATAGCTTCTATGACTGGCATAGCATCTGTGACTCCTGGCATTTCTATGGCACAAGTTCAGCAAAGTCCTTATTGCCTACATATTCTCCAAGACCTCCAATTCCACAATGGACAAAGTAACCTCTTTAACCTGTGTAACATCTATAATCTATGTGTCTTAAATGGCCTGCATAGATATTATGACCTGTGCAATGTCTAGGATATATGTATCTCTATGCCCTGTTTAGCCTCTTTGTAGTGTGTGGTCTCTAAGGCCTTAGAGCTAGGGTCATAGCTACTCTATGCTGAATAGCCTACATGACCTTGACCTCTATTAACTACTTAGCCATAGTGCCTGGGTAACCTCTATGACCAGGGTAGCCTTCATGATCTATGTAACATACATTACCTGCCTATCTGCAATGACCTGCATAGCCTCTATGATCTGTGTAGCCATTGTGACATTCATAGCATCTATGCCTGCATAAGCTGTAGGACATGAATAGTTCATATAGCCTGCTTTTAATCTATGTCTTAATTAGCCTGTATGGCCTGCACAGCCTCTATGAATTTCATAGCCTTTATGGTCTAAAAAGTTCATTTACTTCAGTATCCACTATGAATTTTCAGATTTTTATTCCCTGATTATTCTTTAGTAACTGTATGGCCTCTATGACCTTAGTACTCTCTATAACCTGCATAGACTTTATATCCTGTGTCACCATTATGACAATGGAAGGTTCTATGTCCTCTGTACCCTAGATGGACTGAGTAGTCCAAATTAATTATTAGCCTCTATGTCCCTAGTAGACTAAGTGACCTTAGTGTATTTTATTTTATTTATTTTTATTTTTTATTTTTATTTTTGCAGTGCTGGAGATCAAACCCAAGGCCATGTTCTTGCTAGGCAAGCACTATACCAACTGAGATATATCCCCAGCCCTTAATGTATTTTATGACCTTAGTAGCTTCTGTGATCCAGAGCCTATGTGCTGCAGTAGTCCCTTTAAACAGTATAGGCCTTTATGAACTAGGTAACCTTTATTGTTTCAGTAGTCTAAATGATCTGCAAGTCTCTATGACTTTATTGACCTATATAACCTTAACCTGTATTAACTGACTAGCCTCTATTAACTATAAAAACTCTGTGTCAAAAAAGCCTGTATGTCCTCTGTAACTCTATGGGATTAGTAGATTATATGATCTCTGTATCATCTTTGGCTTATATATTCTTTTTGACTATTAAATTTTTTATAGCCAATATATCCTCTATTGTCTGTGTAGCTTCACTTCAATAGTATCATTTCTATTGCCCATGTTCCTTCTGTGACCTGAGTAGACTGTATAAATAATGCAACCTCTATGACCTGCATAGAATCTATGGAATGAATACATTCTATTGCCTGCACAGCCTCTATGACCTGTGTATTTATTTTAACCTGTGTATACTATTTGGCATCAGTATTCTCTAGAAAAACTGTATCCACTATGACCTTTGAAGTCTACGGTCTGTATAGCCACCATGAACTGCATAGATTCTATGAACTAAGTAGTCTTTATGGCCTGAGTATTCTCCATGTCCTGCAGAGTCTCTAAATAACTGCATAATCTCTATGGCATGTTTAATCTCAAGTATTTATGTAGCCTCAATGGGTTGAATAACCTTATGTACTAAGCACTATGTATGGCTATGGTAGCCTTCATAATCTTCAAAACCTCTGTGACTTCTCATATCTCTGTGGACAAAGTGCATTTGATGACCTTGAGTAGCCTAATAGTGTGAGTACCATCTTTGGACTGTATAACCCTTAAGACCAGAGTTGGTTCTGTAAACTTTGTAACCACTATAATGTGCCTCTTCTATCAGCTAAGTAGAATTTATAACCTGTATAAGTTTTGTGACATAGTAGCTTTTAACCAGCATACACTCAATTACCTGTGTAATTATGATGGTCTGAGAAACATAAATGTAGGTCAATGGCCTCAGTCTCTTGAATGACCTTTTTATCCATATGATTTTTTTAGCCCCTCCAACCTGAATAGTCTGTATGTTCTTGTAGCCTCTATGGCCCAGGTATCCTTTTTGACCTGAGCAGCTTTTATGGTTGGCACAACCTTTATGACCTAAGAAGCCTCTTTGACCAGTAAACCCTCTATGATCCCTGCAGTCTTTGTGACCTAAAAAGACTCTATGTCCTGAGTAACCTTTATGGCCTACATGTCCTCTATGGCTTAAGTAACCTCTAAGACCTGCATAACCTCTTTGACCTAAGTATACTCCATGACCTATGAAACCTCTATGATCTGATTAGCCCCTAAGACCTGTGTACTACATATAACCTAAATAGTCTCTATTGTCTGCTTACACTCTATACCTGAGTAGCATCTTAGAACTGAGTAGTCTCTCTCAGTAACCCAACCTCTCTGAACTGTGTAGCCTCTATGACCTGCATCTTTTTATAACCTGGATTTTCTTAATTATCAGTCTATTCTCTATGGTCTTAGTAACTTCTATGCTCTGTGACTTATGTATTCTCTATGACTTTTGTATCATTTATAAATTATGTAGTCTACAAGTCCTGAATAATTTCTATATCTTGTGTAGAATTTATCACCTGAAAAACCTCTATTTTTCACTTAACCCTCTAAGGTGTTCATACAACTTGAATTGAGTCAATCTGCAGTCAATAAAACCTCTATTACTTAGAAGCATCTAACACTTGCATAAACACTATGTCTGATGTTGCATCTACAACCTGTGTCATATTCAGGACATGTATATAACTCATGACATGCGTAGCCTGTATGGTTTACACAGTCACTAAAACGTGTGTTGCCTTTATGGATTGATTAGCCTAAATGGCCTATATAGTTTCTATGATCTCAGGAACCACTATGACCCATGGTGCACCTATGATCTTCACAGTCTTTATTACCTGTGAAGTCTTTGTTTCCTGAGTGACACCTACAATTAATGTAGATTATATAGCCTGAATAACCTAAATGACCCCTATGGCCTGCAAAGTTTCTAAGTTTTTAATAGTGTTTAACACTGGATTAACCTGCATGCCCTTGATTTTCTCTATGACCTGAGTACATTCTATGGTGTGTGAATTATTTATGCCCTGAATATTCTCTATTTATTTGTAAATTCTATAACTTTCATAGGTTCTTTGAACTAAAAAGTATAAATGATCTTAGTAACTGATATGATTTGTGCATTCTTTGTGTCCTGAGTTGCCTCTGTGACATGAATATCCTTTATGAAGTGAATATTCTCTATGGCTAGAGTCACCACTATGGCATGTGTAGCCTGTATGCCCTGAGTAGCCTCTGTGAACTGTGTCCCCTCTATGATCTGGGTATCCTCTACAGCATACATAGCCTCTATTGCCTGAATGTCTTTATATCCTGAGTAGCCTTGTAGATTTGAATAGCTTCTATGGACTTAGGGTCTAAATGATCTTAGTATGCCCTATGATATTCATAGGTACTATGAACTGCATAACCTCTATAATTTGCACAGGGTCTCTGACCTGCTTATACTATCTGACTTGTACCACTTCTATGGTCTGAGTACCCAAAATGATCATAAAGCTCATGTGCATAAACCCCTGTGCTGTTTCTGTAGCCTGAATAACTTCTATGACTTGCATAGCCTTAATGACCTATTTAACTTCTATGGGAAAACAACCTCTATGATCTCCATAACCTTATGAGTTGAGAAACATAAATGACCTCAATAGGTACTATGAACTTTGTAGCCTCCATGAATTATATAGCCTCCTTGACCTACCTAGGTCTTATATGCATAGTAACCTACTTGGCCTGAGTAGTGTCTAGATCCTGTTAACCTCTATGAATTGCATACCTCTTTGACCTGCATAGACTCTATGATCTATGTAGACTTTATGACTTTTACTGCTTACTCTCTGACCTAAGTAGCTTCTTCAACCCTCATAACCTCTGATTTATGCAACCACTATGGTCTGTGTAGCTTCTATCACCAATGTAACCACAATAACATTCAGAGCCTCTATAATCTGTGAAGCCCGCTGCACCCGCATGCCTCTAAGACCTGAATTGTCATTATAATCTCAGTTGTTATAACCTGCAGAATTTCTATGATCTGTATAATATTCTTTAATATGTATGTTTTTCGTGACCTACCATAGATCCCCTGTCCTGCATATCTTCTCTGGTCTAAGTAACCTAAATAAATTGAGTAACCCATATGACCTGTGTTGCATTAATATTATGAATGGCCTCTATGGGTTGAGAAGCCCTTATGAATTGTGCAAATTCTAGGACCTGAGCAGCCTCAAAAAATTGAGAAGGCTTTTGTGGCCTGCATAATCTCTATAGTATGAGTAACCTCTATGATCCTATATCACTTATAACCCATAAAGCATCTATGACCTATACAATCCTAACAGCCTTTATGACCTCCACAGGCTTATGCCCTATGTAAAATATGGAATTATTAGCCCCTAAGGACTTGGTAGTCTCTATGACCTGAACAGTCATTGTGACCTGGGTATACTCTGTTATCTGTCTAATCCCTATTACCTTAAGTAACCTGTATGACTTGCCTATTTTCTGTGTTCTGAAGCCTCTGGTCCTACATATCTTGATGACCTGAATAAATTTTATTAGCTGACTAACCTCTATGTCCAATGTAGCTTCTATAACCTGAGTATTCTCTATGCCCAGCATAACTTTTAGAACCTGCACAGCCCCTAAGAACTGTGTGAGTTTTATGACTTGAACAGCATAATCAAATTTCAGAAAGGAAAGAACATTATCTCTATGGTGTGTGAATGGCTTGGCCCCAGAATATGAGTTGGATATTAATTAAACAAGTTCACAGCACTTCTCCCAGGCAGGGATTTTATGCATCCATCTTCTCAACTAACATTATAGTATTTAAATTACCCTTCCTGGAAAGTATTACAAGGATATGAATTGGTCACATCTTGGTAGCCAGGAACCACAGCAAGGGTATTCATCTGTAATAACACAAGGAGAAGCTAGCAAAATATAGGAAAGTTATCACTAAAGTTCCAGGCAGGAAGGAGGAAAAAAAATTTTTTGATGAAGGAGAACTGCTTTTCTTAGGGAATTGTTGTGATCTTGTTCCAGAGAGAAATTATTATGTAAAGTGTCCGGACCTGTGTACCAAGTTTCCACAATTCTGAAGGCTATTCTCTACCACATTTAAAGCACTGCAAGTTCCCAAGGTTAGACAAGTGACTGAATAGATTTGTCCCACCTGGGGAACCAATGACTGCACTAATGGAATTGCTTCTCTGGAACACTGATAGTGGGGAAGTTAAAGGTTCCAACCGAGTTAGGAAATATCCAGATGCAAATTTGCAAAATACAGGTAGCTTAGCATTCATCAACTTAGTTTTCAACAGGTACAACTTTAGGACACGGGGCTTACTCTTTCTCGGTCAGGCTGAGTAAGAGGTGGATTGGTTCTGCCTGGGTTGTCAGGTAATGAATGAAGGATAAGTGAGGTAGGCTGAAATCAATGTTTTAGCACATAATTCAGGAGACTAATGAAACTAGAATGCCAGTGGTAGATATCCTGAGACCATTACTATTCAAACAAGGGAGCATGAAATTGCCAGAAGGTGGAGAAAAGTTTATTATTGGAAGCACTTTCCTTGGCACCAGGTTGGAGTCAGTATTTTAGGCTCACAGGCAGAGTGCTACACCTATTGTTGAGTATTTGAATGACAAATTTGGAGGTTTTTGAAGTCTTCTTAGTGACCTGTTTGGCCTGTATTAGCCAACTATATTCTATGACCTTAGAAGCATCTATGACATGAAAGAAAGAAATTAAATATATACAAATAGGTTAAGAAGAACTTAAACTATAACTATTTGCCAATGATATGGTTCTATATTTGGAACATCCAAAAACTTCAACCAAAAATCTTCTGGAATTAATAAATAAATTCAATAATGTAGAAGGATATAAAATCAATACCCGTAATTTAAATGCATTCCTATACATCAGTAATGAAACCACCGAAAGAGAAATAGCACTACACTGTTAATAATTGTGTCAAAAATAAAATATTTGGGAATCAATCTGAAAAAGAGATGAAAAATCTCTACAATGAAAACTACAGAACACCAGAAATAAAGAAATTGAAGATCTTAGAAGATGGAAAGACCTAACATGCTCCTAGATAGGCAGAATTTATTTGATCTTTCCATGTTAATCCCATAATTTTTGGAAGTTCTTTCATGGATTTTTACCATCTTCTCTGTGTGGTCAACTTTATTTTCAACATTAAATATTTTGTCTTCATTGTCTGAAGTTCTATCTTCCAAATGGTCTAGACTGTGGGTGATATTTTCCATTTAATGTATAATTGACTAATGTGTAATTAAATTATAATTGATTGATTCCTTCATTTTGCATGCAGTTTTAAGTAATAATATTTCACAGATCCTGTATCCCCTTTACGCAATTTCCTGAAGTGATAACAGTCAGTAAAATCACCACTGGACACCTGACCAGAAAGCTACTCTGAAAAAGTCAAGGCAGAGAGTTTTCATGGCCACAAGTCTTCTTTGATCTGTCTTTCTGTAGTCCACTCAACTTTGGCACTCCCCTACTTCACTCATTTCAAATAACCTGTCATTTGCTTATTTCAATGATGTTCTATAAATGGAATCAACAGCAAGTTCTTTTAGTAGTAAAATAATACTAAGAGTAATTCTTTGAAAAGAAATTGAGTTCTGTTCACACAGTACTCAGGCTTGCTTAGCACTTTTAGAATAGTTAGCTAATTTTAGATTTTTTTTTTTACTTCACAAACTTCCTTTTAGATGCAGAACCTTTGACAGTAGTAAAAAAAAGACACAATTACAATGGGACAAGTTTTGTAATGCCCAGGAACTATAAACAGGCAGGGTGATGAAACCCTTTAGTTTGCCCAGGGATCAACAAAACATTCACTGCTAACTGAGACAATCTAGGATAAACTAGACTGAGCTGGTTACCATATACTCACACACATAACCTCTGGAGGTATGGTCTAAACAGTCTTTCTTTCTTCCACATATCCTTTTTGGTGGTATATGAATACCTAAATACCATCAGAAATTTCTAATAGAACAGCTTCATAGTGAAGCAAAAATCCATGAGACCAAGGAGACATGTCCAAAGCATAAATCCTATTCTTAAACATTTTCTTTAATGAAAAATGTTAAAAGGAAGAAAGGTATGTATGGAACAAGTTTTAGCTCTATTCTCCACCTTAACTATCGCACTTGGAGACATAAACATGGAAGTTCACTTCTCTGATGTAAGATATTTTATTTTCCTTACAAATCATACACTAAAAACCAGTATTATTTTACTCGAGACTCAGAGAAGGGTCAAAGGCTTTTAACCCTCTAATAAGTTTTAAAATATTGGAACAGGATAATCTAAATATTTAATTATCAAATTAAAATGTCACCTCTAATTATCAAAATCTGAAGTGAAATCAATGACGCTTACACTTGCATCTATGTAGTCACACATTACTTGCTGGTAGATTACATAGTTTTAACATGTTAGCATGAGACAATCGTGGAAGACAGAGACAACAAAACATTTGATTTTCTACTGTATACCGAGACTGTGAGTGTAGGGCCCTTCCTTCAGCAGTCATCATCACCACATCCTATCTGAGGATCACAAGAAAGATGGTCTGTATCACCAGTACTTTCTCTGTCTGCTAAAACAGGGTTTTGATTTGGACAAACAACACCTAGGAGAGTTGTCACCAAAAATAGATTTTACTATTAAGGTTAATGTGTCAGGCAAGAAAAACAAGCAAGAAAGAATGCTTCTCACTCCCAGTTCCTAACCGAGAAACATACCAGGAATTTTCTATAAATTTGTGATCCTCCTGCCTCTGTCCCCTGACTGACTTGGATTACCGGTATATGCCACCATGGCTCACTCAGAAAATACCTTTAAAACCAGCATAAGTTACAACTCATCTCACAGTATTTATTTTAGTATTACTTCATCAGTTTATTTCTGCATAACCTTATGAAGAATATGGACTCTTGTTTGTAAAAGGATTAAGGCAATAATTCTTACACCTATTAATGCTGATGGTAATCAGATATAAAAAATGAAACTTTGCCTTCTTAGAGTTGCTTGAACTAACAAGATATTATTTCCACCATTGTCCCTAACTTTATTATAAACACTCAAAAAAGTAACAATAGAGTAGGCTCTCCCCTGATCCCCAGGGGATACATTCCAAGGCCTTCAATGGATACTGGAAAACATGAACACTACCAAACCCCCTACACTGATGTTTTCTAGTTAGCTCAGAGTACTGGAGTTAAATCATCCTTCAATTTTTAGGCCCTGTTACCTTCTTTTTATCACTATCCATATGCTTTTGGGCCATTATTAAGTAAAATAGTCTTATTTGAACACCAACAAGTGATACTGAAGCAATCTGATAACTCAGAGGTAGCATATAAAGTATGGAGGCACCAGAAGAAAACATTATTCAGGTCCTTAGAGAGATGGAAGATTTCATCGTAAGAGGCTGTCATGTGCCCAAAGTCACAAGCTGTGATATGACTTAGTCATGATTTGAACCCAGGCAGTCTGATGTCCAAGTTCACATTCTAAGCTACCATTTTGATCATTGCCTCTTTTCAATATTTGCTTATTATATATTTCTAAAGAGGTTAAGTAGAATAGTCAGATAAAAAATCGTGATAAATCAGGGACATTTTCCATGAACAATTCAGAAATAGTATTTTTATTTTAAATTTAATCACAAGATGTTATTCAAAATTACATGAATGCCACATTTTTGGTTTCTGCACAAGATCAAGGTATGTCTAAACTGTTTTAAGGGCATGCAAAATTTATTCAAATTCATAAAGAGTAAAGCCATGGATGTTGTCAAAAGACCGTGCACTATATATTTCATCTGTATTAAATGATGAGAAGGAACAAATCATTGAAACAAAATTTCATGGTTTCTGGAGCTAGAGAAGAGTTATAAAATGTAATGGCTACAAATGGGTACAGGGTTTCCTTTCACAGTAAAGGAAAAAATTTTTATAGACATTAATGTAGGTGCACAATACTGTGGATAAGATAATTCCCTAGAATTAGAACTGGACACTTCACAAAGGAATTTCATGGTAGATAGATTAAACTCAATAAAGCTCTTATAAAAAAAGAGTACATGAGATGAACTGCTCTGAGGCATGTATAGCCCACTCACTAGATCACATGCCCTAAAGAGTGATGCCTTTTATTGCTCTTTTATCTGCAGAGACTAGAA